>NC_064923.1:295772519-296075397 GCF_023897955.1 Schistocerca gregaria
AAAGACTGAAGGATCGCCTCTCCATTAAGAAGTCGTAGAGCTTATAGGATCTCAAAATGTAAGTCACACTTAGCATACAATATACTAATCTAATCAAGTCAATAATTGACAATGAATACAACAGAGCAATGTTCTACAGGTTGTTGCAAACTGAAGTAAAATTACTCTAAACTCTGTGGGACTCGCTTTCAGTTGGAGGACTACTGGAAGCAAAATATATAAAACTTGCGCATCTGGGCTGTGGGCAAATGCAAGATATATGAGACAAGTATTCATCATAGATAATTGGCATACAAGATGCGTAACCAGATGAGATAAATACGAACCACTCTGAAGCTGCATTCCGCTAATGTTTGACTGAAGCTTGTTGTTGTTGTGGTCTTCAGTCCTGAGACTGGTTAGATACAGCTCTCCTTGCTACTCTATCCTGTGCAAGCTTCTTCATCTCCCATTACTTACTGCAACTTACATCCTTCTGAATCTGCTTAGTGTATTCATCTCTTGGTCTCCCTCCACGATTTTTACCCTCCATGCTGCCCTCCAATGCTAAATTTATGACACCGTGATGCCTCAGAACATGACCTACCGACCGGTCCTTCTTCTTGTGAAGTTGTGCCACAAACTCCTCTTCTCCCCAATTCTATTCAATACATCATAGTTATGTGATCTACCCACCTAATCTTCAACATCCTTCTGTAGCACCACATTTCGAAAGCCTCTATTCTCTTTTTGCCCAAACTATTTATCGTCCATGTTTCACTCCCATACATGGCTACACTCCATACAAATACTTTCAGAAACTACTTCTTAGCATTTAAATCAATACTCGATGTTAACAAATTTCTCTACTTCAGAAACGCCTTCCTTGCCATTGCTAGTCTACACTTTATATCCTCTCCACTTCGACCATCATCAGTTATTTTGCTCCCCAAATAGCAAAACTCTTTTACTACTTTAAGTGTCTCCTTTCCTAATCTCTAATTCTCCACAGCAAAAGAGGGCCCGGTCAGCACCAGACGAGAGCCAGGAGGCGAACACTCTTTGAAAATAGTTTTCTGCAGATCCCTCACCATTGCCAAGCTAACCTGGTGGGGATTTTGAATGCTCCTGCCGATCTGACGAACGAATAAGACCTCCTTTCTACGTAATAACAGGGAAAAGCAAATAGAAAAGTCTTGGGTGGTAACCCAAGAGTTGGAAAAAGCATCATTACAATTGATGAGCTTGGCAGAGTTTTCTAACCGTGTCCCTCCGTTTGTCACCACCGACCGCAAGGCGTCTGGTGACGGGGCGTCACTTTGGAATGAACAGTCCGTAGTTTCTGGAAGGAAGCAACAAATTCTCTGAAGCCAGGGAAAAGCCAATTAAACTTTCAAACGCCCTCAGTGGAAAACAGTGATATCCGGCGGCGATATATGTCCGTGACAAATGGATCAAGGAAAGCAACTATCTCTACGAATAATAAAGCTGTAAAACTGTCGCATGTGACTGTATCCATTTCTACATGTTTCTTCAAAACTATTTGACGAATTTTCATATGGTTTCGCACATTTCCTTACCATTGATTCGGGCACCATATGGGCTATAGTTTATCAAAATCGGACGAGGGAAGAAAATGATATCGTGAGATACAATTTTACTAAAACCGTCATGTTTCACTGTTTGTCTGTTTGAACGCGCTAATATCCAAAACTACTATACGAATTTTCCTGGGATTTTCGCAGGTAACTTGGATATTGCTTGAGGCAGCATATATGCTTTTTATTTCATAAAATCGAATCATTGGAAGAACTTATAGAAACTCAATTTTTATCTATTTTTTCTATTAATATGAAAATAACTTCATCTGTTACTTTTTCACGACTGTCTCCCTTAAAGGATTTCAGTGAAATTTCGTATAGAGATATATTGATCCCAGAGGAAAAATGTAGGCTACTTTAGAAAGTGTACCGTACAAAATACTTATTGATTTTAAGTTATTACGCGAATTAGAAAAAATATTTGCTCTTGGAAAAACTGTTTACACTTTCGCTTTCTGTTTTCATTATATAAGCGAAAATGCTTTTATCGGTAGATATGTGCCACGTGATAGGATTCGAAGTAATGAAAACTATGCTTATAAGTTTCTGTGCGTTTAATTCATTCTTCCACTATGAGTTATATAAAGTACATTTTGTACAATTTATGACTACTTCTGTAGCACGATGCATCGACGTGCACTGCTGCTACACATGCGCTCCTGCACATGCCTTTTAATGCACTGCTCGGCAGTGACATTGTTGAAGATAATGCACTGTGTATTAGGAGAGCTTGAAAGGGGAAAGAGGGAGAAAGTGGAGTGCACATCACGAGGTATGATTGCTCAAATAGGCAGACTTGTGAACACAGCTGTTGTTCTTGCACGTAAAGTGGATTACCTACTCACCATTACTCATCGTAACAAAAATACTGCTAATGATGTGTAACCACAGCCAAGGTAGACCTCTAGTCCACAATAAGCACTTTGGGAGACTGGACGGTTTCTGTGAAAACTGACGGCCACCAGAAAGCGCCATCTCCCTCTTGCTGAGATGCGTGAAAGCAATCTGTAGACCTTACGTTATTGCCGGCTCTCAGGCTGGTCACATTTTACTGGTGAGAAGCTTAATGCTTGCCACTTGCAGGAAAATGTTCCAATCTCCCAAATTAACTACCGCCCAATCGTGACAGAGCTGAAATAATATCCCAAAGCGTTATTTGACTGTCATGTCACAATGTGTTCGCTGCTGTTCTCTGCCTGACTTGGCAAGTATGAACCAACAATGTAATGGACTTCACTCTGCAGAGTAAGAGAGTGATCCACCAACCACAAAACTTCCGAAGGTACCGAAAATGGTAAGGAATTTTCAACAAATTAATTCATCTAATGCAGTTGTTTTCAACATAAATAGTTTTGTCAGTTATTATGTTGCACGTTACGGTATTTTCTGTCATGGGAAATCGGATTACAAATGTATCGGACACACTTTCCAATTCTGATATTGTCACATCATATAGGTTCGTTCGAAATCAGTACCAGTTCTTCGACATATACAATACCATGGTTAATATATTGCAAGTATTGTGACCCATGGATGATGATGCAATGACACGTCTCTGGTGAATTTACTGTTCCGTGTAATAAAATTTTCAAAATAGGGTGCTTCTCTCCTAACAGTTCACTTTGTGGGAAAGCGAAAATACTGTGCCACATATCTGTCAGATGTGACACAATGCTAAAATACATCCCGTACAGTTATCTCGTTCGTAACTCTACGAAAACAATTAAGATGCACTACTGAGGCCATGCAGTGCAACTTAATACAGAAAAGGAGGCTCTGAATGTTGTCACACTTAAGATAAGTATAATGACACTGAACTTCAATTTGAATTACTGCTGTTCAAACACTAGTTTCATTTAATACGTAGAAATATACAACTAACGGAGTGAAGGAAAACATGTTATTTTTGTATTTTATTCGACAAAATATTAACAGCAATTCCTTTTGATCAATTATCGATCCGGTATCCATTTACAGGTAACTTTAAAATCATTTTATGCTCTGCGTCAGAAACTACACGCTTCTGTACTTGTGAAACAGCTTGTAACACTGCCACTTTGTTGGGCTCAAATAATTTCTGTCCTTAGGTGTACTTAATAACTTCCTGTGTAGTGTGTTTCTCAGACGTTTCTGCTGCTCTCCAGTAGATTTACCATGGTTAGAGTGTAATTTGGTCCAGCAAAAGATGGCCGTAAGTCAGTTTACAAATGGCGTATGTTGCTTAGATGGAAGACAGAAAGATAATGCAGAAATAGTGGAGACGTAAGCTTAAAAATGCTGCGTGGAGTATCTCAATTACAGGCGCAGTCATTCAATAGAAGCACGTCTTTACAAAAACAACAGTTTTTTGAGAATGCTGTTACTCTGCAGCTGCCATTCAAGCATTAACTCAACGGCTCTGAGATCATAACAAAGGAAATTTTTCTTTTGTTTTCCGGTTACGAAGGAGCCTCTTGCCAGCTGAAGTGAAATTTAGCAGGGAGATAAAGATAATTTCGTGAATTACACGCAGAAAGCACGAAGAGAATTTTTTATTACGAAGTAAACAGGAGCAAGAGCCACCTGAAGAGAAATACGACGAAGGTAATAAGGAAAATCCACTAATTTCGACGTACATCTTGAAGGAATCAGACCTCAATGAATAAGAATGAAGATTTAAATAAGGAAAACCATATGTCCACGTATCGTACAATTATCTAGCACATTTGGTTCCTGTGTTACCAAAAGACTTCGTCTCTCGTCCAAAGTGGTAACGTTGTGTCCTGCCAGTAATAACAAGGGTGATATTGCGAACGTGCAGGCTCTTTGTGGATAATTGAAGAGCTAATTCAGAAATAAGTTTTGGTTCCGTTTCCGACATAATTTAACGATCAACCTTGATAAGAGATTCAGATTTTTTTCACAGTGCAACTGCCATCGGCAAAGTAAAGGTCAAAACAAAACAGTAAGAACATGTCAGCCTACAGTCTCTCCCTTCGGCAATGACGATTCTATGGAAAACAATTCTGAGGAGATTCAGATGGGCACGAATCTTCTGACAGGATCATGTTACCACGTACTGAGATGGGTGCAAGGCCAAACACACTATATATCTTAATGTCTGCCAGCATATTAATAAATATGGCAGTATCATCACTCGACAGCGGAGGAAAAGGATTCGCCTAAATGTTTTGGGGAAAAAATTGCATCACAGTTTTGTACAGAAACTTTGTGCTGGAATATCAGATGGAACTCAGAAAGTCACATTTACGTACGAAATGTGTTGAACTGCACACATTCAGTGGTAAGTAATATCAGAATAACTATTACATATATCATCGGACTCAACAGATTTGTCCAATTTTAACAATGCATTAGAAAGACCTCTAGCCTGAATTTAGTGACAATTAGTAAGGAATTTATTATGTGACTGTGCACCACTATGAACAGGCAGAACGATTCGATCAAATGAAATTAACTACTGTATAATTTACGAGACTGTAGATTATCTCACTATTTCATTACCACTCATTTTGTAATAGTGAACACGCCTGTCTAGAAATAAAGTATTGTGTTTTAACTTCACACACTTCTCAAAGTCAGACGCTTTCTGCTAAGAGTCAGTTACAAAACTACCAGCCTTGTTGAAAAGGAAAGTGGCTGAAAAGCAGTTAAACAGGCACAAAGCAAGGAAGAATCGAAACATGCATTTCTTCATTTGAGAAGATCCTGATACTTTCGCCAAAGGTCATCAGTTATCTGGTACCCAGCTAGATGAGACAGGAGAAAGAAAACAGAAGTAAAATACAGCCGTCCCGCTGTAAACCGCTCGTAACGGAATATCTAAATGCGCACCACCGTCCAGGCACTTGAATCATACGGTTGGATTCGTTTAGCACCTTTTGTCACCTTATTACAAGTTTGACACACGCAACGCCTTGGTACTGGTGGTGATGGTGAAGATCAGATCTTTTCGATACTTGGAGCCACATTTGGCGTCGTTCTTTCCCTCTCATGAAGTTTCTCTCTTTAGGTGTATCAACCTGTTCGTTCTAACCATGATTCTCGTCATCAAATTTCGAAATATATTCCTGCGTCAGTTGTCCATTCTGCAGTTTATTTCTGTTACCGGAAATACTGGGTAATGTGTTGGGACGTTCTTTTACTCTTCATGAATCTTTTAGGGACGAGAAATTTGTCAGTGCATTCACTTATCTCTAGAAGGGGACTGTTTTGTAAAGTGGATATCAACACTGTGAGCCGTGACATCGTAAAAGAAGGTATCTTGTATTCAATGATTTCTCATGCGTAATGATTTTCATTTCCTCAGGTGGATGGAGTAAACAATTTAACGTAGTCGATTCAGTTCAACTTCAGCGCAGCAATTTGTTACTCTTTGTTGCAAAGCAACTGAAAGATACCGCTGAAGCACACGAGCTTTTGAAGAGTATCCGGTAACCCCTGTGTAATATGGAATTGACAACGGAACTTTGGAGGTAACTGATTTTAATTGTTGTATGAATATTACATCTAAATTGTGAAGCGGGAGAAAACAGGCTTTTTCGAGCATTTTGTGGCGACTGACAACGTTGAAGACGTATAGAAGTAATACTGTAATAACTTTCAGAAGCTTCATTTGCAGAGTTGAGAAGTACAACGTTTGTTTACATACAAGCAGAGTTTCATTTCATTCCTATGTGTCGTTTCATCGTAATAATGGCGCGTGTAGCTTGCCACATTACACCTGATGGTAAAACGTATGAACGAGACGAAAGGCGTAAATGCAAGCGCTGTTTTTCTCATTCACAGCTGTTATGTTTTATGCACATTTGTCTTCATAAAGCGCTAATATCACATGTTTAATTTATTTCCTGTCGCGTGTTTATTCGGTGCACGTTCGTGGATGTTGTTAGACCTCTGAACAGTATTTTCATTTCAAAGTTCATTGTAGCAATATTCGTTTACATCGGGGCTTCTCGTCAAGTAGAAAAAATTTATGTTCTGTCATTTTAAATGTGCTATGCATCACTTTAAAAAAAATCATTTATTCCTCCTGTGGATGCTACGTGCAGGTAATCATTCCGTAGTGTAAACGCATGATCTCTAATCTAACGGCAGATAACAGATGGTATACGCGCAATATCCACTGCCTTCATCAGTCTGAAGCTGTCATATAGCCAACGTCTAATTACTGTATTTTTCCGCCTTGTCTTATTTTTCTTGATAGTGCGGCTGTGTTTTGAATCAATTTTCGCTATGGAAGATTAAAATAAGCCTCATCATGCCTTTAAATGTTGTTGTGTTGTGAAGGATGCACAAAAATTACTGTAATTAAAGGTGCAAAATATGCTACAATTTCCGAGAAAACAGTTCCACCAAAATTACGACTAGCAAAGATAGACATTATTCTTTCCAGCAAAGGAATTTTTGCCATGCTTTGGAACAGTGCTACAATTTGAAAGTGAATAACAAGAGGGAAGTGTAATGACAAACGTGAAAATCGAGAGGAAAGACCCGCCAAGTAAGTGTTGTACGTAGTTTTCCTGATGGAAACGGTGATCACTGTAGTGTCATGAACGTCTTTGGAGATACTAGTAGGGGGTTGGCCACACTAAACAAGAAACTAACAATGGGTGAAGCATCGCACCATAATGAACGTGGTGATTCATATAACTGTAAGCACACATGGAATGATGTACGACAGATAGAATAACATATAACATCTGCACCAAGAAAGTGAGGTATTATACCACAAAAGAAACATCACACTCAGTTGTCTTAACCCTTAAATACTATGGGTGATCTTTTTGGCAGTTACAGTTTTTCTGTCTCTCTGTATTTCACACACCCCTTTGAGGTTAAGTAGACCTCTGTGTGCCTTCCTACTGGATGGAAAGCTACACGTTCCAGATATCTGGCACTGTTGGGTCTTGAGAGGTCTCACAGACGTACCTTAGTGTTTGCGTATCGCGTTTTTGCTGAACGTTAGCATTTCTTCTTGGTGAGGAAACGCAAAACTTACATGCAACGTTTTCTGTGCAAGACTGATATGGATGTTCAAGAACGCCTCAGCGAATTCTCAGATGAAGACTTTGATGACAGTGATAATGTATTTAGTGATCATGATACTAATGAGGTGAAGGGAACAGAAAGTGATAGTGTGACAAGTGATGACGATGGAGAAGCTTACTCCTTCGGTAAGAACATAAAGATGTTTTCGCTGGAGAAAAAAGAACCTGCTAACTTATGTAAGGACAAGCCAACTCAACATTGTCTTGCAGCTACCTGGACTGCAGCAGATTCCGAAAAGTTCCAGAGAAAACTTGCTTTTTTGGAGATTTGAGCCTCAAATACAGAAGTAATTTTTTGAAAAACAGAATAACATCAGCTTTTTGTTGTCTACGTTGGAAGCAGAAAACAAGATATCCGTTTCAACAGTGTGGTATTCTGATTTGGTAGCAGAATTATAGGAAGTCTGCGTGAAATGCTTGCAGGCTGAAAGCAAAATTTTATTCGGGACCTCAGATGAATCCGTACTTTCTTCATGATTGTTGAAATGAAAGTTTCGAGAATTTGTTTCGTTGACAGAATTGTGGGGTGGAATAGTCGCTCGCAGGCTGAATCGATGAGTAGTAAGCTCAAAGCTGATTCCAGATACAATGTGTCGTAACTGAAATGTTTTTTTCCATACAGTTATGTTGCGAATCCGTAATATTATCTTCCTGATAATAATCTGTGAGTGAGTAGAGAGGTAACTATGTGGTGTTATTTCTGTAATACGTGAAACGAAAATAAACTGCAAATTGTGCTACGTTTTAGTTTTCAAAGTGTTTTAAATTCCACAATGTTAAAAAAATGCAAAAAGTCCTTCCAAGAAGTGTAGAGAACGACAGGAATTATTGAAAATATATATTCAGCAAAACAGTGGTTTTGTAGAAAATATATAAAAAGGCAGTCTGAGAGACCCCTTCATAGTAACTGTGTTCCTGGGAACATCCATAGTAGCAAAGGGTTAATATTAGTCGCTTATACAAAGCTTCTTAAGTCAAACATGCAGAGAGTACTGTCAAAGAAATGTAATGCAGAATAACCTTCTTAATATGTTTTCCAGAATTATCATTTGGTGAATCAAGATGAGACACTTACAGGGAATGTTATTTACTTCTCCCTGAAGAATGAGGCCATTCGTCAAACAGCACAACAGCTGAGATGTAACTTCATTAGAAGAAGGAAGAGAGTGCAATGGCAAATATGACGAATGGTACAGTATCTTGGACTACGTCCAAAAGTAATACTTTTACAGTAGAAATTGAATCACAACCGGTATTGTTTGTGCCAACTGTCAGATTTAGACACGTTTTACTTATACCAAATGTCATGTTAAAAGTCTTGTGCTAACAACATAAGAACACAACAGTGTGAGACGTGAGGCAATACTGTGTCTGTGGAATATATTACGATTTAAACATGTGTGTGAACCAGCAACAGCTCAGGAATATGATATGTGTAACACAGCCAACCGGTTGCCACCACATGCAACTTGACATGGTTTCGACAATGACGACGGGTGTCTCCATCATATAATCAACAACAGTTACATATAGTAACAAATGAACAGATTTAAAGGCAAAATGCCCCCGTCGTATATAATAACTTCTAAAAATTATATGTAACGCCACATAACGTCTACGTATACATCATCACACTCCGAAAGCCACCCGTTGATGTGTGGCGAAGAATACTTTCCATACCACTATCTGAATCCTCCAACCCCGTTCCACTCGCTAATAGAGCATGGGAAAAATAATTGTCGGTAGGCCTCTGTATTGGCTCTAATTTCTCGAATTTTCTCCTCGTGTTCAATATGCGAGATGTATGTGGGGAGAACTAATATGTTGTGTAACTCCTCCTGAAAAGTGCTGTCTCGAAATTTCAACAGTAAATCTCTATGTGAGGCACAAAATCTCTGTTCTAACGTCTGCCAGTGGAGTTAGTTTAACATCTCCGTAACGCTCTCTCACCAGCAGAACCAAACGCGCCTAGGGATCCCATATAGATGAACAATACTCAAAAATCGGGAGAACAAGCGCCTTATAAGCCACTTCTTTCATGGTTGAGTTACATTTTCTTCACCACTCATCAATTCTCTGCAGGTCGTTCTGCAAATTCTTACTATCTTCTACACTGGTACTTTGGTATAGGCAACTGTATCATCTACTAATAGCCTTAAAGAGCATACGACGCTGTCTACTAGATCATTTATATAAATCGTAAACAGTAATTGTCCTATCGCACTTCCATGTGGTACTCAGGATATTACCTTTACATCTGTAGAATTAGTTCCGTTAAGAGCGACGTATTGAGCTCTATATACAAGAAAGTCTTAAATCCAATGGCGGGTCTGTTCCGATACCCCATGAGCTCGTATATTTTTTAATTAAACGGAAATGCGGAACGGTGTAGAATGGCTAACTGATATCAAGGAACACGACATCAACCTGACAGCCGTTTTCCACTGCGCTGTGGATCTCATGGAGGAACAGAACGAGCTGTGTTTCGGAAGACCTCTGCTTGCGGATTCCATGTTGATTTTTATAGAGGAGTTGTTCATTTTCGAAGAACGTCATAATTCTTAAGCACAAAAATGCTCCATAATTCTGCAACAGATTGACGTCAACGATATAGGTCTATAATTGTGTGGATCTGTCTTACGACCTTTCTTAGAAACGGAAATGACCTACGCTTTTTCCTGTCGTTAGGTACGCTTCCTTGCACAAGCGATCTAGGATAAATTACTGCTAGAAGGGGTGCAAGTTCATTCGCACATAATCTTCATAGAATCTTATAGGTATCTCATCTGGTCCTGAATCCTTTCCACTTATAAGCGATTGTAGCTGCTTTTCGATTCTGCGAGTTCTTATATCAATATCTGCCATTTTGATGTTGATACGACAACTGAATTGAGGGACAGTGTTACGATTTTCTGCGGTGAAACAACCTCGGAAGATGTTGTTGTTGTTGTTGTTGTTGTCTTCAGTCGTGAGACGTGTTTGATGCAGCTCTCAATGCTGCTCTATCCAGTGCAAGTTTCTTCATCTCCCAGTACATACTGCAACCTACATCCTTCTGAATCTGCTAAATGCATTTATCTCTTTGTCTCCCTCTACGATTCTTCCCCTCTACGCTGCCCTCCAATACTAAATTGGTGATTCGTTGATGCCTCAGAACATGTCCTACCAATCGATACCTTCTTCTAGGCAAGTTGTACCACAAATTTCCTTTCTCCCCAATTCTGTTCAACAACTTCTCATTAGTAATGTGATCTACACATCTAATCTTCAGCATTCTTCTGTAGCACCACATTTCGAAAGCTTCTGTTTTCTTCTAAACTATTTATCTTCCACGTTTCACTTCCATACATGGCTACACTCCATACAATTACTCTCAGAAACGACTTCCTGACACTTAAATATATACTCGGTGTTAGCAATTTTCTCTTCTTCACAAATGCTTTCCTTGCCATTGCCAGTCTACATTTTATATCCTCTCTGCTTCGACCATCATCAGTTATTTTGCTCCCAAAATAGCAAAACTCATTTACTACTTTAAGCGTCTCATTTCCTAATCTAATTCCTTCAGCATCACCCGACTTAATTCGACTACATTCCACCATCCTCGTTTTGCTTTTGTTGATGTTCATCTTATATCCTCCTTTCCAGACACTGCCAATTCCGTTCAACTGCTCTTGCAAGTGCTTTGGTGTCACTGACAGAATTACAATGTCATAGGCATACCTCAATGTTTTTATTCCTTCTCCATGGATTTTAATACGTACTCCGAGTTTTTCTTTTGTTTCCTTTACTGCTTGCTCAATATACAGATTGAATAACATCGGGGATAGGCTACAACCCTGTCTCACTCCCTTCCCAGCCACTGCTTTCCTTTCATACCCCTCGACTCTTATAACTGCCATCTGGTTTCTGTACAAATTGTAAATAGCCCTGCCACCTTCAGAATTTGAGAAAGAGTATTCCAGTGAACATTGTCAAAAGCTTTCTCTAAGTCTACAAATGCTATAAACGTAGATTTGCCTTTCCTTAATCTATTTTCTAAGATAAGTTGTAGGGTCAGTATTGCCTCACGTGTTCCATTATTTCTACGGAATCCAAAGTGATCTTCCCCGAGGTCGGCTTCTACCAGTTTTTTCATTCGTCTGTAAAGAATTCGCATTAGTATTTAGCAGCCGTGACTTATTAAAATGCTGGTTCGGTAATCTTCATATCTGTCAATACCTGCTTTCTTTGGGATTGAAATTATTATGTTCTTCTTGAAGTCTAAGGGTATTTCGCCTGTCTCATACATCTTGCTCAGCAGATGGTAGAGTTTTGTCAGGACTGTCTCTGCCAAGGCTGTCATCAGTTCCAAAGGAATGTTGTCTACTACCGTGACCTTGATTCGAATTAGGTCTTTCAGTGCTCTGTCAAACTCTTCACGCAGTATAATATCTCTCATTTCATCTTCATTTACATCCTCTTCCATTTCCATAATATTGTCCTCAAGTACATCGCCCTTGTATAGCACCTCTATATACTCCTTCCACATTTATGCTTTTCCTTATTTGCTTAGAACTGGGTCTCCATCTGAGCTCTTGATATTCGTGCAAGTGATTCTCTTTTCTCCAAATATCTCTCTAATATTCCTGTAGGCAGTGTCTATCTTACCCCTAGTGATATACTCCTCTAAATCCTTACATTTGTCCTCTACGCATCCCTGCTTAGCCATTTTGCACTTCCTCCCGATCTCATTTTTCAGACGTTTGTACTCCGTATTCCTGCTTCATTTATCTCGGAAGATAAAATTCAGTATTTCGGCCTTCTCTCCGTTATCTTCCGTGTCGCCGGTGTTGTGGCTGAGAGGATGAATAGATGATTTTGACTCGCATACTGATTTTACATATTATCAAAATCTCTCAGGGATTTACTCAGGTCGACTGATAACGTCTTACATTCAAAATAATTCAACGCTTCTCTCATTGCTCTCCGTACTATCATTTTCGCTTCATTCAGCTATTGTTTCTCAGTTAGGTTTTTACTTCTGCCGGCCGCGGTGGTCTCGCGGTTCTAGGCGTTCAGTCCGGAACTGCGCGACTTCTACGGTCGCAGGTTCGAATCCTGCCTCGGGCATGGATGTGTGTGAAGTACTTAGATTAGTTAGGTTTAAGTAGTTCTAAGTTCTAGAGGACTCATGTCCCATAGTGCTCAGAGCCCTATATTTTTATTTCTCTTGAATGTGCGATGAAGTGGTCTTTGTTCACGTAGCGCTTTTCTAACACGGCTATTAAACCAATATGAATCAATCCACCCTTTAAACAATTATAGGTATTGGTACTGGTGTTACAGTCTTATGTGTCAGTAAAACGTAATACTATAAAACGTAGCCCACTGTACGCTGCTAAGAATTGTAATACGAAACAGGCACTGGAGGTGGCTTCAGTGTCAGTTGCGTTTTTGACTATGAAAGGTTACTCAATTCAGTACATGAGTATACACAGTCACGCTTACATGTAACGTGTACAAACATAAAATTACAATGCTATTTACAAAACTAATTACATACAGTAAATAAGTTACATATTTGTTTGCACCAGTGGGCGTGTATCAAATAAACCAAAGTGAATTTTTTTTGTGTAAGATAGAGAATGATTTAAATATGTGAAGTTCAGTCGCTATTAACGTGTTCTGGCATGTAATGGTTCTAACTTGAAGATGCGTACAGACGAGTTTGAATTGAGATGTTGCTTAAGGCAGATGACTATCAGAGAAAATATCCGAATGCACAAGAATTACGTGCTTCAAAGGAAATAGTATATATATTTGAATTCAATATGATTTTTCTGAGATAACTATCTTGTATCTGAGTGTCTTACACTGTTGTTCATCACTAATTTATGTTCACAGCGCAACGTTCAATTATGTTGTTCACTTCACTGACTAGTTAAAAGTAATCGACAACTCCAAAGAAACATCTACATCCACAACTGCATAAATATTCATTCACAAAATTTCCATTGCTTTAAAATATAGGGTAATTATAGATCCGTCATTGGATGTTATTGTCTGTGACGAAAAGATCAACACTTTATAGAACATGTATTTATAGACAGCCTGGACACGAAATATTTCGCATTAGATTAATTCAGTATTGCAGTTTTATATATTGTAAAGCACATGTTCGTGGTAAATGTATTTCTTATGGTATCAGCCCACATCTTGTGGTCGTGCGGTAGCTTTCTCGCTTCCCACGCCCAGGTTCCCGGGTTCGATTCCCGGCGGGATCAGGGATTTTCTCTGCCTCGTGATGGCTGGGTGTTGTGTGATGTCCTTAGGTTACTTAGGTTTAAGTAGTTCTAAGTTCTAGGGGACTTATGACCTAAGATGTTAAGTCCCATAGTGCTCAGAGCCATTTGAAACATTTTTCCCATAGTATCTAAATTGTCTATCTGAATTTCTTGAAAAATAATTTTTATTTATGTCAGCCAATAATTCACTGTATTCAAATTCCTGTTAAATAGCAAATATATTTGAGTAAAAAATGGGGTTACCATTTGAAATAATTAAAAGAAAAGGACTTTAGAAATTCTGCAAGCAAGCTTATTAATTATGAGCCATTTCTGTGAAATAATAAAAAGAAATTAAGTTCTGACAATTTCCGTTGCGCTATAGCCATCATCAGTGCGTTTAGTAGAGAGTCATGTAGCCCAGTATGATGTTGAAACGACCTCAAACTGTCCAACAGTGGTGATGGATTTATCGTAGCTGAATTCTAACTAGATCTACTACAAAATACAGACTGATACGTGACTGATTTCTGCGTTCGTCCCTGATTGTGTTTGTTAAGGTAATGTGGTTTGATGTTCTTGTGGTAAATTCCTTCTCAACTGCCGTGTGACTGTGGGTCACGTAGCATCTGATACGATGAATACTGAAGACCTACAATTACAAACAAATTTTATCTGAGATAAATAACTTGATGGATAAATTTGTGGCGTTTTTGTCTGGCGTGTTCTAATGCAGGTTCCGGCAACTCTCATTTTTTTAAAATTTGAATTTGGTTTCCTATTACTATGACGACTTACTGAAATATACATATTTCAATGTAATGCGAAGTCTTGTCTTATCGAGTTACGAAATGGAGCGTCAGATGGAAAAACTCTTGGGCATGGATGTGTGATGTCCTTAGGTTAGTTAGGTTTAAGTAGTTCTAAGTTCTAGGGGACTGATGACCTCAGAAGTTAAGTCCCTTAGTGCTCAGAGCCATTTTTTGGAAAAACTCTTACATTTAAGACATTTTGTTCACTTCTCATAGTGAAAGGATGGCAACGGGAGGGGAGTTAGATGCGGGTACAGCTTCTAACATTCAGTTAGATTAGTTTGACGGTAATAATTTGCCATAATCGGTGGTAAATGTTCAAACCTTGAGGAAAGGGGATGCGTGAAGATGAGGACTTAATGTCCTGTGTACACAGATGCCATCGCAGCATTTGCCTAAAACAGCTTAGGGATGTCACTGATTTCAGTTAGTATGGTCACATGGTAATTTGCTCCGTCACAGGGGCGATTCTAGAAGTCGGTGAAGGGGGTGGGGGTTAATGGGGAGAGAGGATTTATGTAATATCGCTTAACAAAAGGAGAGCTGGGGACCTCCACCGACAAACTGTTAAAATTTGGCTTTCCTGAAAGTAGTTTTTGGTAACTCTTTTGGAGTTCAGGGTAAAAAATGTATATTAATGAATAATAAGACGCTTATTTTAAGTTAAATGATATTTATTGGTTTAGATAGTAAGATTTTTGCCGCTCTTATTTTTTTGATAAAATGTGTTCGAAATACATTGCAAACTATATTGCTACATATTTATATAAATAATGATTGGATCTGTTGGAGCATTATTGTCGCTGATTTCTGTATTTATTTTATCCAGTGTAATATGATACTTCATTGGGGGGTGCTATAGCCCACACAGCCCCCCCACCCCTCCCCTTTGTCACCGCCCCTGCTCCGTCATGTTCCTGAACAAGAATGTATCGACACTGCGTACTCTAACTGAAAGCAAATATCGAACATTAGTAACTGCCTCTTTGCGAGCAGCTGTCGAATCTCTTGACTGGTGACGATGTATAATACAGTTATGTTAAATGCATTAACCGGAATTTAGGGGTTGAGGCCTAAAAGAAAGAAATCTCCGGCGACGATGTGTATGAGTTTACAACGGTGATATTATGCATCTTGTGGCACAAAGGTATTGAAACACAACGAAAATGCGCTACAAATTTGGTTTGATAAATTCCTTAATTCCAAACCAATCAGTTTCTACAGAATTGAAATTGAGAAATTTTCACAGCACTATAAAACTGTTTAACACAACGTGGGCGAATGTACTGTACATTATTAATTTATCTACTTTGTTTTCGTGTTATGTTCAGTGAGCTAATTAGGGAGAGCTAAAGTTAAACCTATCATTAAAATCTTACGACGAAAGTCTGTTTCTGTGAAATAAAATAGCCGTGATACAAGATTGTCCTAATCGCCACGAATTAGGAATATGTTATGCACATTTGTCCAGTGCCAAGTGCAGTCAACTGTCATACTGAAGTAGCAGTGGAGGGCCAGCATGAAGTATGGAAAAGTAGCAATTTGACAAGAAGAATAGCGAACCTCTCGTAACTAATTATTCACTACCACAATTTACCGTATTTTGTCACATAAGCTCTGCGCCCCCCCCCCCCCCCCCCCGCATATTCCCATCCCCTACGATATTTTGCAATTAAAAAGATATATTATTAATATAGCCAATAATTCCCTCTCCTGGTTCGTTCTTACTGGAGCGGACTTCAAATTACTTGAAAATGGACAACAATGGACACAGCGGTAATTGGAATAAAATATTTCCATTGTCATAACATAATATACATTTGAAAAGTGAAGTTGCAGTTGCATTTCGGTAAGTTTGTTGCAGTTCGTGATGATGTCGAAACATACAAACTACACGACAAAATTTAAATGTGTTATCTACCACCGATACTAACGGAGTGAGAGCTGCAGGTATGTATTTCTCCGTTGGTCATAATTCAGTACGGTATTGGTGGAGTGAGAAAGATAAACTCATGGAGCCGGCGGTGGTGGCTGAGCGGTTCTAGGCGCTTCAGTCTGGAAACGCACGACCGCTACGGTCGGAGGTTCGAAGCCTGCCTGGGGCATGGATGTGTGTGATGTCCTTAGGTTAGCCAGGTTTAAGTAGTTCTATATTCTGGGGGACTGATGACCTCAGGTGTTACGTCCCATAGTTCTCAGAGCCAGCCAAACTCATGGATGCAAACGTAAGCTTCAAATCTTTCCTTGGGGCGAAAACAGGGAAATATCGCGAAATTGATAATGGTTCAAACTAAGATGCACAGTGATGTTGGGCAGTACAAGAGACGGCAATAAACTTGCATTTTATTAAAAGGAAGACATTACCAAAGGAGACTACCCCACATGGAATTCACTGGGGCCAAAAAATGGTTCAAATGGCTCTGAGCACTATGTGACTTAACTTCTGAGATCATCAGTCGCCTAGAACATAGAAATAATTAAACCTAACTAACCTAAGGACATCACACACATCCATGCCCGAGGCAGGATTCGAACCTGCGACCGTAGCGGTCACGCGGTTCCAGACTGAAGAGCGTAGAGCCACACCGGCCGGGTCACTGGTGTCACCTTGTGGAAGCTGTAAAGGAGAAAATTAAACGGATGAAGTCCCATCCTGTCGTTATCCTTGGAGTTTTAACGCCCTTTCTTCAACCTTCAGATGTCAGCGTCAACAAACGTTTCAAAGAAAATCCTCGAGACATTTATTCAAAATGAATTGCGATAGGATGTCAGCAGATGACTACAGAAAGATAAGGAAGCCATCAATACCGACGATGTTCGAGTGGATAATTCGTAAATGGTAGAAAATTAGTGTCGATATTTTTAAGAAGAGATTTAAAAAACTCTAGCTTGTCTTGTGCTGTCAGTCACGGTCAATAAAATTCTTCTAGGTTTGAGGCCGCATTGTCACCTATAAAATTCCGATGTTTAGCAGACTGTCCTCAGGGTGTGTTGCTAACTGCTGAATGAGCACTTGTTTGGTTACTTATACAGGGTGAGTCACCTAATGTTACCGCTGGATATATTTCGTAAACCACATCAAATAGTGACGAAACGATTCCACAGACCGAACGTGAGGGGAGGCGCTAGTGTAATTGTTTAACACAAACCATACAAAAATGAACGGAAGTATGTTTTCTAACACAAACCTACGTTTTTTTTAAAAATGGAACGACGTTAGTTTTGTTAGCACATCTGAACATATAAACAAACACGTAATCAGTGCCGTTTGTTGCATTGTAAATTGTTAATTACATCCGGAGATATTGTAACCTAAAGTCGACGCTTGAAACCTCCGACGTTCAGTTGCGTGTTGTAACAAACACGGGCTACGTCGGCGAGCAGCATCAGCAGGAACATGTTTACGACGACGACCATGTTTACGAGTGTGGCTGTAGTGCACTGTTGTGGTTTGGTTCAAATGGCTCTGAGCACTATGGGACGTAACATCTATGGTCATCAGTCCCCTAGAACTTAGAACTACTTAAACCTAACTAGCCTAAGGACATCACACAACACCCAGCCATCACGAGACCGAGAAAATTCCTGACCCCGCCGGGAATCGAACCCGGGAACCCTGGCGTGGGAAGCGAGAACGCTACCGCACGACCACGAGATGCGGGTGTTGTGGTTTGCTCTAGCTGTCGCAGTGTCCGCATGTAGCGCCTGCTGCTATTGTTATTCTGCATTCGTCTCCGCACGCAGACCAACTGTAGTACACCGTGTTACCAGACGTCTGTGATAATGTAGTGTTGTAGGAACTGTGACCATAGTGTATGCGAACTCTGAAAAGGCGGAGATGATACTCATCTATGGCGAGTGACGACGAAATGTAGCTGAAGCCTGCAGGGTGTATGCAGAACGGTACCCGGACAGAGAGCATCCAACGTGCCGCACATTGCGAAACATCTACCGCCAGCTGTATGCAACAGAAGCGGGTGCAGTTGGTGTGTTACCTGCTGTTGCGCTGTTGCCATGTACCCACACTTGAGTACACGGGACATTGAGAGAGCCAGTGGACTGAGTCAAAGTAGTGTCATGCGCGTACTGCATCGTCACCGCTTTCACCCGTTTCATGTGTCGCTACATGAGCAATTACATGGTGATGACTTTAATCATCGAGTGCAATTCTGTCAATGGGCATTAACAGAGAATGCGTTGCTGTTCTACCTGTTTACCAATGACGCGGGTTTCACAAACCACAGGGCAGTGAATCTACGGAACATGCATTACTGGTCCGTGGACAGTCTTCGCTGGCTCAGACAGGTAGAGCGACAGCGACCGTGGACTGTAAATGTATGGTGCGGAATCATTGGCGACCACCTCATTGGTCCTCACTTCATTGCAGGGGCCCAAACAGCTGCAACATACATCCCGTTTCTACAGAATGATCTGCCAACGTTGCTCGAAAATGTCCCACTGGAAACGTGTCGACGTATGTGGTATCAGCATGATGGTGCACCTGCACATTCCGCAATTAACACTAGGCTGGTCCTTGACAGGATGTTCGACGGGCGTTTCATAGGACGTGGAGGACGCATAAATTGGAGAGCACGTTCTCCTGATCTTATACCTCTGGACTTCTTTCTGTGGGGTACGTTAAAGGAGAATGTGTACCGTGATGTGCCTACAACCTCAGAGGATATGAAACAACGTATTGTGGCAGCCTGCGGCGACGTTACACCAGATGTACTGCCGCGTGTACGACATTCATTACGCCAGAAATTGCAGTTGTGTGCAGCAAATGATGGCCACCACATTGAACATCTATTGGCCTGACATGTCGGGACACACTCTATTCCACTCCGTAATTGAAAACGGAAACCACGTGTGTACGTGTACCTCACCCCTCATGGTAATGGACATGGGCGTCAGTGAAAAAGACCAATAAAAAGCTGTTAGCATGTGGACGTAATGTGCTGTTCCAGTCTCTTCTGTACCTAAGGTCCATCACCGTTCCCTTTCGATACCTACGTAATTCGGTGCTCTCCGATACACACGATCGAACAGCGGAGGGGTGGTATACAAGCGTCAACTTTAGGTTACAATATCTCCGGATGTAATTAACATTTTACAATGCAACAAACGGCACTGATAACGTATTTGTTTATATGTTCAGATGTGCTAACAAAACTTACGAGGTTCCATTTAAAAAAGCGTAGGTTTGTGTTAAAAACATACTTCCGTCCATTTTTTTATGGTTTGTATTAATTAAGTCGGGTGATGCTGACGAAATTAGATTAGGAAATGAGACGCTTAAAGTGGTAATGGAGTTTTGCTATTAGGGGAGCAAAATAACTGATGATGGTCGAAGTAGAATGGATATAAAATGTAGACTGGCAATGGCAAGGAAAGCGTTTCTGAAGAAGAGAAATTTTTAACATCGAGTATAGGTTTAAGTGTCAGGAAGTCATTTCTGAAAGTATTTGTATGGAGTGTAGCCATGTATGGAAGTGAAACATGGACGATTAATAGTTTGGAAAAGAAGAGAATAGAAGCTTTCGAAATGTGGTGCTACAGAAGAATGCTGAAGATTAGGTGGGTAGATCACATAACTAATGAGGAGGTATTGAATAGGATTGGGGAGAAGAGAAGTTTGTGGCGCAACTTGACCAGAAGAAGGAATCGGTTGGTAGAACATGTTATGAGGCATCAAGGGTTCGCCAATTTAGTACTGGAGGGCAGCGTGGAGCGTAAAAATCGTATAGGGGGACCAAGAGATGAATATACTAAGCAGATTCAGAAGGATGTAGGTTGCAGTAGGTACTGGGAGATGAAGAAGCTTGCGCAGGATAGAGTAGCATGGAGTGCTGCATCAAACCAGTCTCAGGACTGAAGACCACAACAACAACAACATTAACCAACTACACTAGACTCTCTTCTCACGTTCGGTCTGTGGAATCGATTCGTCAGTATTTGATGTGGTCTACGAAATGTATCCAACGGTAATGTTAGGCGACACCCTGTATACTATGGAAGAGTGCTGTCACTGGATATACGTGTGAGGAGGAAGGGCATTAGGAGGTGACTTTATTGGTCTTTGCATTGCGTGTTGCCATTGGCGGAAATAGGCTTCTTCCATTGGGGTTTCCTTTATTGCTTGCTATAGGTGGAAATAGAAGAATAGGAAACTGAGCGGCGACTACAGCGTAGCCTTGTTTACTAGCTGCCTAGTATCGACTAGGGAGCGTCAGCGCTCTGTGTACTCTCCACCGCTGTGGCCTACCGCTCGCCTGTTGCTTTGCGAGAGCTGTCCTTCCGCAAAGCTGTCAGTGCAGGCAGCCAAGACGATGGGAGTCGGTACCTGTCTTCTCTATTCATGTTGTCGGGACGCTTTGATATTTCTGTAGCCTCTCTAATCTTCCTCCTCAAACTAAACGGCTGTTTCGCCAGTTCACGGGCCTCTCTAAATTCGATCTTCATCCTGCACTGTTCCTGATGTTCTGCCACCGCTGATTTGTTAAACTGTTTGAGGCGGATACATCTCTCGTGTCCAATTGGCCTTGTGCTTATTGGACACCCAGTCTCACCTACATGCACCAGTCCAGATTAGCACCCGATTTCATAAACTCTGGCGGCATGAAACTTGTCAATTGTATCTTTCGTCGAGACCAGAACGTCTTTCATTTTGTTGTTGCTATGAAAAATCGGCTTAGTACCTGCCCGACGGAGAATTGTGCCCAGACGTTCAGTAACCCCTTGTACGTATGACAGCAGGACGGTGCTCTGTGCTTAGTTCTGCGTTTCCCTGCTGCCCTCCTTCAGCGCCATGGTTTTGTGTATCATCCTCATGTCGTAGCCATTAGTTCCAAAACTGGACCTGAGGTTCTGTAGTTCAGCTTTCAGATTGTATTCATCTCTGATCCTGTAGACCCTCTTAGTAAAAGTTTGCAGCGCCGATTTCTCCTGCGTAGGATGGTGGTGGGAGGATGCATGCAGGTACCGTGTTGGTGGGCTTCCTATAAACTCTGTGTTAATCTTCCCGCCAGGCTTACGGTAGACTTCCACGTCGAGAAAAGGCACTACCCCATTCTTTTCTATCTCCATCGCAAATTCAATTTTGCTGTGTACTGTTTGAGATGTTGGTGGTAGTTCGGAAGCTCTTCTTCTCCGTGTGGCCAGATAACTAAGGTGCCATCAATGTACCGTTGCTAGCATTCTGAGCGTAATGGTGCGCACTGGAGTGCTGTTTCTTCGAACGCTTGCATAAAAATGTCAGCTGCGGCCGGGAAAGAGGGGAACCCATAGCTACACCGTCCGTCTGCTCATAAAAATTCCCTTTCCACCAGAAACAGGTGGTCTTCAAACAGTGGCGCACTAGCTCACAGGTATCAGGTGCAATGCATTCACCTAAGATGTTTATGGTGTACGTCACGGGTACATTCGTGAACAAAGACTTCACGTCAAAGCTAACCATCAGATCGGTATCCGAGACACGCGTTTCTTTGAAAACTCCTATTGATGGTTCCGAGGACAGCATGCTGTGGAATAGTGAAAATGAAGAAGATGATGTGTTACCTGAGCCTGAAAATAGTGATGATAGTTACGAAAGCGAGGCTGGAGAATAGTGAGAGAAGAGAAACAAAGAAAAAATGAATTGCTGCTCCTCATTGTAGGCATGTATGAATCCAGATCTTTTGAGTCAATTGAAAATAAATACCCATAGGTACCACTTTTTTCACAGATTACCGTACATATAACTTTCACGTGCCTAATACACCGCTTCCTTCCTTTCTGTATTCCTGGAGGCACCACTCTACTACTCTCATAATTGCCTCCCTAGTGCTTTCAAGAAAATTTTTCGAGAAAAGGAAGGGAGGGGCATTACGTGATAAAATCTGTGGTCACGAAGTTGTGTGTGTGAAATGAATTATCAGTTATCATTTGCAGAAAGAGCTGCGCGATTAAACAAGTTTTTCACCTTTTGATGTATAATTCAGCCCTTCCCTCTAAAGTTGGAAAACATTGCCACCATGCTAGAAAACAACTGCAATATTCAGAGCTCTCTCAATGCACCAATGAAAACTAAGGTGTGTACTTCGCAACATAAGATACATGCAAAGTTGTAGTTTCTCTCGACCTCCCTGGACTCAGAAAAGTAAATTCACTAACTCGATATCACCAGTTAAGTGGGAATCATTCACAAAATTCAACTAAAAGACCAAAAATTATCATGTGAATATGAAAGTTTAATTTTCAGCTGATTCAGGAAGTAAGATGACGATCGCACACTTGCCAAACACATTCTGATATGTTTCCACATTTTATGCTAATCACAGGAAGCTCATTTTTCCACTTACATTAAATACAGACCAATGGTGTTTCATTATAGCAAATGCTTCATCTACAGTACCTAACGAATTGTTCAGCTGTGTGTCAGTTGCATCGACATGGAAGATGCAAATACATTGCAGAGAGACTAGTTGCCTTGGCTGTTGCGTAAATTATTTGCGCCAAATACTGTTTTCTGAATATAATTCCCTATTCAAATTAAACACTTTTAATTATAAAATGTTGCAGAAGGACTTACCATTAACAATAACTGTAATAATAATTCAACGAAATTCTTGGATAACTCATTAAATATTGAAGATGACTGAGGAAAAGGGAACATGCATCAAATGAAGCGGACAAAAGAGAATTTAGATATATAGAAATGAGATTGATTGAACCAGCAAAATGGCTAAGCAGAAAGATCTGGCCGAGAAATAAGATGCTATGGAAGCGTGCATGATCACAAGAAGGAAAGATTCTGTCTATAATAAAATTAAAGAGACATTTGGAAACATGGGAAGTAACTGAATATCAAGGTTTATTTTCCTGTGCGTACCTGCACAACTATTAATTTCACTGCCATTCACGGTGCACCGTAGATTATTGTACGAGTATTAATAATTTATGTATATAGGAAATTGTCAGCAATGACATCGCACATTGATTATATCAGTCTTACATTTAAATTAATATTTCATGTGTTATGTCTAACAGAAGTGTTGAATCTAATGGAATTGACAATTACAATGAAACCTTCACTTTCGAGAAATGCGCCAGCTACCTGCCACAACAAACAGTTGTCACTTTTCTCGCATCTGACAGAGCTGACAGGGACAATGGATGGAATTTGCCATGCAGCCGGTCCGAAAGTCGTCATAGTCAGTAGCCTCTAGCTCGTCGTAACAAAGCGCGTAAATAAGGATCCCTCTGACCAGTCTGGCCATTGAACAAGTGTGTTACTACTAGTGCAGATTGTGCGACGTTTTCATTTTATTTACCAGGAAAAGTTTATATGGATCGGAGTGCAACCAGGAGGATGTCATCGTCGCTGCCATTGCCGTCGCCGTAATATTCTTCTTCCCAGATCGTAAGAACAGCGCGAGTTGCCTTACGGCCGGCCGGTTATAGGCGCTACAGTCTGGAGCCGAACGACCGCTACGGTCGCAGGTTCGAATCTTGCCTCTGGCGTGGATGTGCGTGATGTCCTTAGGTTAGTTAGGTTTAAGTAGTTCTAAGTTCTAGGCGACTGATGGCCTCAAAAGTTAAGTCGCATAGTGCTCAGAGCCAAGTTGACTTACGCCCAACTAAGAGAATCTGTGTAATTCGCTTATCAGTTATTTGTTTTATACAATGAACCAGGGATTCTTCTGCTTGCATGTAGCAGAACTTGTAACGCATGGAATTACAATATTCGCTGTAGAAGTATTGCAATTGGAAAGAGGGCTGTGTCATCCACTTTGGAGCAGAAGACGCGACAGTGCCAGATTTGCACCGGCGGAACAATTGACCACGAATCTAACGTTAGCAACAGTTTTTTTTAGTCATCAGTCTTCTGGCTGGTTTGATGAGGAAAGCCACGAATTCCTCTCTTGTGCCAACCTCTTCTTCTCAGAGTAGCACTTGCAACCTACTTCCTCAATTATTTTCTGTGTGTATTTCAGTTTTTGTCTTCCTCTGCAGTTTTTGCCCTCTAGAGGTCCACTACTACCACGGAAGTTATTCCTCATGTTTTATCAGATATCCTATCGTCCTGTCTATTCTCCTTATCAGTGTTTCCCACATGTTCTTTTCCTCTACAATTCTGCGCAGAACCTCCTCATTGCGTACCTTATCAGTCCACCTAATTTTCAACATTCGTCTGTAGCACCACATCTCAAACGATTCGATTCTCTTCTGTTCCGGTTTTCCCACACACCATGTTTCACTGTCATACAATACTCCACTCCAGACGTACATCCTCAGAAATTTCTTCCTTAAATTAAGGCCGATATTTGATATTAGTAGACTCCTCTTGGCCAGGAATGGCCTTTTGGCCATTGCTAGTCTGTTTTTGATGTCCTCCTGGCTCCGTCCGTCATTGGATATTTTACAGGGTAGGTAGCAGAATTCCTTAAATTCATCTACTTCCTGATGCTAAGTTTCTAGCTGTTCTCATTTCTACTACTTCTCATTATTTTCGTCTTTCTTGGATTTACTCACAAGACATACTCTGTATTCATCACACTGTTCATTCCATTCAGCAGATCATGTAATTCTTCTTCAGTTTCACTCAAGATAGCAATGTCATCAGCAAATCGTATCATTGATATCCTTTCACCTTGAAGTTTAATTCCACTTCTGAACCTTTCTTTTATTTTTACCATGGCTTCTTCGATGTACAGATTGAACAGTAGTGACGAAAGGCTTCATCCTTGTCTTGCACAATTTTTAATACGAGCACTTCGCTTTTGAACGTGTTGTATACGACACGTCTCTCCCTATAGCTTACCCCCACTTTTTTATAATTTCAAACATCTTGCACCATTTTACATAGTCGAATACTTTTTCCAGGTCGATAAATCCTATGAACGTGTCTTGATTTTTCTTTAGTCTTGCTTCCATTATTAACCGCAGCGTCAGGATAGCCTCTCTCGTGTCTTTACTTTCCTGAAAGTCAAAGTGATCGTCATGTAGCGCATACTCAATTTTCTTTTCCGTTCTTCTGTACATTATTCTTGTAAGGAACTTGGATGCACGAACCTTTAAGCTGACTGTGCGGTAATTCTCGTGCTTGTCAGACCTTGACGTCTTCGGAATTGTGTGGATGAAGCTTTTCCGAAAGTCAGATGGTATGTCGCCAGACTCACATATTCTACACACCAACGTGAATAGTCGTTTTGTTGCCACTTCCCCAATGATTTTAGAAATCCTGATGGAATGTTATCTATCCCTTCTGCCTTATTTAATACCAGGTGCCGCTATCGACAGGGGATCTCAAGTTGATTCCGTATTTCTAGATTTCCGGAAAGCTTTTGACACCGTTCCTCACAAGCGACTTCTAATCAAGCTGCGGAGCTATGGGGTATCGTCTCAGTTGTGCGACTGGATTCGTGATTTCCAGTCAGGAAGGTCGCAGTTCGTAGTAATAGACGGCAAATCATCGAATAAAACTGAAGTGATATCAGGTGTTCCCCAGGGAAGCGTCCTGTGATCTCTACTGTTCCTGATCTATATAAATGACCTGGGTGACAATCTGAGCAGTTCTCTTAGGTTGTTCGCAGATGATGCTGTAATTTACCGTCTAGTAAGGTCATCCGAAGACCAGTATCAGCTGCAAATCGATTTAGAAAAGATTGCTGTATGGTGTGTCAGGTGGCAGTTGACGCTAAATAACGAAAAGTGTGAGATGATCCACATGAGTTCCAAAAGAAATCCGTTGGAATTCGATTACTCGATAAATAGTACAATTCTCAAGGCTGTCAATTCAACTAAGTACCTGGGTGTTAAAATTACGAACAACTTCAGTTGGAAGGACCACATAGATAATATTGTCGGGAAGGCGAGCCAAAGGTTGCGTTTCATTGGCAGGACACTTAGAAGATGCAACAAGTCCACTAAAGAGACAGCTTACACTACACTCGTTCGTCCTCTGTTAGTATATTGCTGCGCGGTGTGGGATCCTTACCAGGTGGGATTGACGGAGGACATCGAAAGGGTGCAAAAAAGGGCAGCTCGTTTTGTATTATCGCGTTATAGGGGAGAGAGTGTGGCAGATATGATACACGAGTTGGGATGGAAGTCATTACAGCATAGACGTTTTTCGTCGCGGCGAGACCTTTTTACGAAATTTCAGTCACTAACTTTCTCTTCCGAATGCGAAAATATTTTGTTGAGCCCAACCTACATAGGTAGGAATGATCATCAAAATAAAATAAGAGAAATCAGAGCTCGAACAGAAAGGTTTAGGTGTTCGTTCTTCCCGCTCGCTGTTCGGGAGTGGAATAGTAGAGAGATAGTATGATTGTGGTTCGATGAACCCTCTGCCAAGCACTTAAATGTGAATTGCAGAGTAGTCATGTAGATGTAAATTGTGATTCTAGTACTGAATCCTCTATCTCTTCTAAATCGACTCCTATTTCTTCTTCTATCACATCCGACAAATGTTCCCCCTCATAGAGGCTTTCAATGTATTCCTTCCACTTATCCGCTGCATTTAACAGTGGAATTCCCGTTGCACTCTTAATGTTACCACCGTTGCTTTTAATGGCACCTAAGGTTGTTTTGACTTTCCTGTATGCTGAGTCTGTCGTTCCCAGAATAATTTCTTTTCGATATCTTCATATTTATCCTGCCGCCATTTCGTCTTAGCTTCCCCGCACATCCTTTTTGTTTCAATCCTTAGCGACTTGTATTTCTGTATTCCTGACTTTCCCGGAACATTTTGTACTTCATCCTTTCCTCGATCAATGGAAGTATTTCTTCTGTTACCCATGGTTTCTTCGCAGTTACCTTCTTTGTACCTATGTTTTCCTTCCCAACTTCTGTGATGGGCTTTTTTAGATATGTCCATTCCTATCCAATTGTACTCCCTACTGAGCTGTTCCTTATTGCTGTATCTATAGCTTTAGAGAACTTCAACAATATCTCGTCATTCATTAGTACTTCCGTATCCCACTTCTTTGCGTATTGATTCTTCCTGACTGATGTCTTGAACTTCAGGCTACTCTTCATCACTACTATATTGTGAACTGAGTCTATATCTGCTCCTGGGTACGCCTTACAATCCTGTATCTGATTTCGGAATCTCTGTCTGACCATGATGTAATCTAATTGAAATCTTCCCGTATCTCCCGGCCTTTTCCAAGTATACCTCCTCCTCATGTGATTCGTGAACAGGGTATTCGCTATTACTAGCTGAAACCTGTTGCAGAACTCAGTTAGCCTTTATGCCTCCTCATTCCTTGTCCCAAACCCATATTTTCTTCTACTCCTTCCCCTGCAACTGCATTCCAGTCTCCCATGTCTCTGAGATTTTCATCCCCCTTTACATACTGTAATACCCTTTCAATATCCTCATACACTTTCCCTATCTCTTCATATTCAGATTGCGACGTCGACATGTATACCTGGTTGTTGTCGCAGCTAGTTTGCTGTTTATTCTGATAAGAACTAACCTGTCACTGAACTGATCACAGTAACACACTCTCTGCCCTACCTACCTATTCATAATGAATCCAACTCCATTTTCTGCTGCTGTTAATATTACCCTATACTCATCTGAAGAGAAACCCTTGTATTCTCTTTCCCTTCACTTCACTGACCCCTGCTATATCTAGAAAGAAAGTTTGCAATTCCCTATTCAGATTTTCTAGTTTCTCTACCACGTTCCAGCTTCTGACATTCCACTCCCCGACTCGTAGAACGTTATCCTTTCATTGATTATCCAGTCTTTTACTCATGGTATCCTCCACCTTGGCAGTACCCTCCCGCAGATCTGAATGGGGGACTATTCCGAAATCTTTTTCCAATGGAGAGATGATCATGAAACTTTTCTTCAATTGCCTTTAAGGCGTTTAGTGGCCGAATGGTTTGAGGCACCATGTCACGGACTGCGCAGCCCCTCACGCCCGAGGTTAGAGTCCTCCCTCGGGCTTGGATGTTGTGTTGTTCTTAATATAAGTTTAAGCAGTGTCTACGTCTACGGACCGATGACCCTTAGGAATTCACACACAATTGAACATTCCGTCTTTAAGGGCAGTTTCCCAGCTGTAGGACAAGAGTGTGCCCTGAACCTCTTTCCGCTCCTCCGCCCTCTTTGACAAGGCCGTTGGCAGAAAGAGGGAGACTTCTTTTGCCGGAAGTCTTCGGTCGGTAATAATGATTATTAATCAAAATTTAGGCAGCGTCTTTTTTTTTCTTCGTTATTGATAGTTGTGTTTGGTCGTTGCGCACGGCACATGACATCCGTTCAAGTTAGTTGTGGATCATTTCATTCAATTTTTTTTATAACAGATTCCAAGCAGCTCTTTGACCGAACGCGCTGAACTACCGTGCCGCCAGTTTCGAACTCTGGACCGAAGACGTTTTGATTGTACAGCGAAAACGCTACCCCTAGCCCACAGGTGGCTGTCTGCATGAATAGCAATGCTGCTCACGCCTCTTTCGGCAGACTAGAATGGTTCCCAATCTGTATTAAGCTGCTCTTTTGATTTAGTAGTTTTCAGCAGAGAATCCGATATCGGGCCAGTAGAAGCAATATTATGTGTAGAATCCATGTCATATGTTCTAACACAAAGACTACAGAAGTTTTCCATGACATAGGCGATGGGTAGCACGGGAGTTTCCAAATATAAATCGGAGTCATCGCCAGTTGGTTTACAGGGGAATAAATTCCGTAATTGGATATGTGATTCTTATTACTTCGTCTGTAAATAAACGTCACTGAGAAACAGTTGTGTACTTTGGTCTTCTGATACTGAATACGAAATTAGAATTGGTCTGTTGGGCTCCAATAGCTGTTATAATGTTAATATACACTCCTGGAAATGGAAAAAAGAACACATTGACACCGGTGTGTCAGACCCACCATACTTGCTCCGGACACTGCGAGAGGGCTGTACAAGCAATGATCACACGCACGGCACAGCGGACACACCAGGAACCGCGGTGTTGGCCGTCGAATGGCGCTAGCTGCGCAGCATTTGTGCACCGCCGCCGCCAGTGTCAGTCAGTTTGCCGTGGCATACGGAGCTCCATCGCAGTCTTTAACACTGGTAGCATGCCGCGACAGCTTGGACGTGAACCGTATGTGCAGTTGACGGACTTTGAGCTAGGGCGTATAGTGGGCATGCGGGAGGCTGGGTGGACGTACCGCCGAATTGCTCAACACGTGGGGCGTGAGGTCTCCACAGTACATCGATGTTGTCGCCAGTGGTCGGCGGAAGGTGCACGTGCCCGTCGACCTGGGACCGGACCGCAGCGACGCACGGATGCACGCCAAGACCGTAGGATCCTACGCAGTGCCTTAGGGGACCGCACCGCCACTTCCCAGCAAATTAGGGACACTGTTGCTCCTGGGGTATCGGCGAGGACCATTCGCAACCGTCTCCATGAAGCTGGGCTACGGTCCCGCACACCGTTAGGCCGTCTTCCGCTCACGCCCCAACATCGAGCGGCCCGCCTCCAGTGGTGTCGCGACAGGCGTGAATGGAGGGACGAATGGAGATGTGTCGTCTTCAGCGATGAGAGTCGCTTCTGCCTTGGTGCCAATGATGGTCGTATGCGTGTTTGGCGCCGTGCAGGTGAGCGCCACAATTAGGACTGCATACGACCGAGGCACACAGGGTCAACACCCGGCATCATGGTGTGGGGAGCGATCTCCTACACTGGCCGTACATCTCTGGTGATCGTCGAGGGGACACTGAATAGTGCACGGTACATCCAAACCGTCATCGAACCCATCGTTCTACCATTCCTAGACCGGCAAGGGAACTTGCTGTTGCAACAGGACAATGCACGTCCGCATGTATCCCGTGCCACCCAACGTGCTCTAGAAGGTGTAAGTCAACTACCCTGGCCAGCAAGATCTCCGGATCTGTCCCCCATTGAGCATGTTTGGGACTGGATGAAGCGTCGTCCCACGCGGTTTGCAAGTCCAGCACGAACGCTTGTCCAACTGAGGCGCCAGTTGGAAATGGCATGGCAAGCCGTTCCACAGGACTACATCCAGCATCTCTACGATCGTCTCCATGGGAGAATAGCAGCCTGCATTGCTGCGAAAGGTGGATATACACTGTACTAGTACCGACATTGTGCATGCTCTGTTGCCTGTGTCTATGTGCCTGTGGTTCTGTCAGTGTGATCATGTGATGTATCTGACCCCAGGAATGTGTCAATAAAGTTTCCCCTTCCTGGGACAATGAATTCACGGTGTTCTTATTTCAATTTCCAGGAGTGTATTTTAAGTAAAATTATTTATATTTGCATATTTGCATTTGCTTATGTTGTATGAAGCTATATTACTTATTATTGCATACTAGTATTTATTTCTATTATTTGCAGATACCACTGTATTGAAACAATATCTTCTTTTTAGAAGAATAATTAACCAAAGTCTATATCAGTGAAATCAGAAACCAAAGTTTGACACGTTATAAACGCTGTTAACAGGTGTTGTTAAGAACTTCCCAAACTTATATTAGTTTTAGGTCGTGTACGTGTGTTAACCACTCAAACAGTTTTTGTCACATCTGTGGAGAGGTAGCTTTCAAATCTCAAAAGAGAAATGCAATCCCACTGATAAGAATATCATATGAACCTTATGTTGGCTGTAAGGTAAGCGATCAGAATAGATCCTGGGCGCCAAATATATGTTGAAAAGTGGGTGGCTGAAAATCGAATCTAGTTACATGTTGATTGGCATTCCCATGGTTTGGAGAGAACCACAGAATAGCACAACAGACTGCTACCTCTCCATTACACAGATCTCCGGAGTAACAGTGAAGACTGGGAACGCTGTCCAGTATCCTGATCTTTCTCCACCTCACTGTTCAATCCTACCCATTCGAAAAGAACAGAAACATGAAGTATAGATATTAATCAGACCAAGGATTAAGATGTTTAGAATTTTCCGAGGCTGAGCTACATTCTGGTAGTGAAAGAGAGTAGCCATTGTTTTTCGACACAAGCAATACAGTTGAACCTATAGTGAGTACACATGCCTCGGGCATGGATGTTTGTGATGCCCTTAGTTAGGTTTAAGTAGTTCTCAATTCTATGGGACTGATGACCTCAGCAGTAAAGTCCCATAGTGCTCAGAGCCATTTTCTGTGATAATGCGTTATGAAAACGCAAGCTGAGATTGCGGCTGTAAGAACTGTAATGTTCTGGATAAAACCCAAATTTTTTGTTGTTGTTGAAATCGGTAACATTTTGAACATCTTTTCTGCCAGCAAGGTATCTTGGTGTGCTGTAATGATGTGGAGAGTTTATTTGAAGTCACGGGGAAGTTATGAAATCCCCATGAATAGCGATTTTCCACTGATTGTTCTGAGATTAGTTTGAAAGCAGTCCTGCTGCACAATGACAGCCAGTATCCTTCCATCCCAGTTGCATACGATACATATATGATGGAATCGTATCACGAAATGAAGCTTGTGCTGAACAGTACAAAATATGATACTTATGAATGGCATAAACGTGGTGACCTGAAGGTGATAGCCCTGTTTCTTGCGTTACAATTAGGATATACAAAGTTCTGTTGTTTCCTTTGTCGCTGGAACAGCAGGGAAAGGAAAAACCACTATCTTCGCAAACAGTGGGCACAGAGAGAAACTCTTAATGATGGGACGAAAAATGTAGTTAATCGACCCCTTGTGAAGTCAGAGAATATTTATCTTCCACCAGTACACATCAAGCGGGGTTAATCAATGATTTAGTCAAAGCGATGGATCGTACTAGCAAAGATTTGGTTTTGAGGAACTCAAAACCAAATTGCCTAGGTTCTGTGACGCCAAGATCAAAGAGAACATATTTATTGCTCCAGAAGTACATGAACTAATGAATGAATGAAGCTGAGACAAGTGCATGAAGATCCTTCCAAAGCATTGTAAAAAATCTTCCTTGGAAACCGTAAGACTGTTAACTATGAAGAATTGGTTACTAACTATATTGAGAATTATAGGAAATTTGGTTATAACACATCTCTAAAACTCAGTTTCTTGCTGTCACGTGTAGACTTCTTTAATTCCAACCTGGTCAACCTGAGTGATGAACGTGGTGAACGTTCTCATCAGGAAATATATATACGGTGGAAACGCGTTACAAAGTTAACTGGAGCCCAAGGATGTTAGTTGACTACTGGTGGACTCTCAAAAGGGATGATCCTCAGTCTAGATACCACATAAAATCACAGAATTGTACATTCTAGGCACTACCAAGAAAAATGTAACTTTTTCAGCACTAAATGAATATATGAGTTCATTGAACGGAAATGTCTGCCTTAAAATATCCAAATTAGAAAGCAGCAAGCAAGACTCCATATAAATCACCCTTCAGTTTCCATTTAACAAACAAAAAGTTTAATTTTGCTGCCCAGTGCTACAATATTTTTCGCCTGAGGGCAGGTGATATTCTAGTAAAACCGATTCGTTGTGACATATTCATAATGAAAAATTCTCAACTGTATTAAAATTCGATCACCGGGAAAATATGTCCTCAGTATCTTGGGTTCATCTCATTTTACGTAAGATGTGCACTTTTTTGAGTGAATACATAAAGAAATTTAGCAAACTGTTCAATCGAAAACTTATACTGTACCTCTGTTCTTGGTGCAACCTGGCAACACTTTTCGTAAAAGATCAATATCCGTTGGTGGAAGAGAAATACCCTTGAATTTAATTTAATTTGTTTTTGTTCGCAAATATTCGTGATCAATAAATGCTCATCGGAATTGCTCAGAGTGTGGAATATAGCGGGCACTGTATTGAGAGGCTTGCAGTTCACGCTACAACTGGGATGATCTGTGCCTCGATACGTATCAGTCAAATGAAAGTGGTCTCTGTGTTCAGTACTGTCTTTCTCAAATGGTTCTCTGCAAATATGACAGTCTCTGCTGAGCGAAATTCTAATTTATCTTCGAGACTTATTGCCATGTTTTTCATTTGCAACAAAAATTCCTTCCCTCTCTCAGTGAATGCATGTCGCTGTTCACTGAACCATTCCATGCCGTCGCTGTGTCTGTATAAATGAAACTCGATGTTCTTTGTTATAGCCACAGTATATGAAGGGCTTATTTCAATAGTGGTATAAGTCCATTACCTTCGCTTTTCTGTCTACAATGCTTCTGACATTAATGGTCCAAACAAACAGAAAGAAAGGTTCATCTCTAGCGAGAAGCCATATGCTTCAATATTTCTGTTATCTCAACTTCAGATTTTACAGAGCTCATTTAACTTTAGGACTCTCATATCTCAGAACGAACAAAAATGGACTTGTACCACTACTGAAATAATCCCTTCATATTTTGTAAGCAATGCTCCATGATTTACGAAAAAGAACCTGCTCAGAATACGAACCAGACTCACCGCTACGACTGCAACTCACAATTGCTTCTAATATGCGCTCTACATCGGCATAAATTACTAAAGAAAGCTTCTGTCTGCTGCTCAGCTTCATAAAATGTACAGACTAATTCTTGTTATCAAGCAATATACTGTTGACTGTCTTTAATATGAAGAGTCAGCTAAATGTGTATACAAACTCTGAAAGGATACTGTTGTGCCTCCTTGTTTAATTCACAAGAATACTTAGTTCACACTTATAAAATCATTTATGGATTAAATGCTTTTGCTGACATGAATGCAAAGATAATTACACAGTGCTTTACAGATCATAAACACTTAATTTTTTTGAAGTGTACAGTAGATATGCATGTACCTTTTTACACTGAACTCTTTCTGTATTAGTATAACAAACTGTCTGACTATCACATTATGGATATATTTTTCATGCTGTATACAGTTCGCCTACAAAATGCAATGCAGTGCCATTTCGGTTCTATTCAGACTGTATCTACAGCAGTTACAACTTCGCTACCTAATGGGCAAGTGCCAAATGTTTAATCACAGTATAACAACATATCATTTGCAATAGACGAAATTCCAAAAAGGCTAGAAGACGAAGTAAAATTTAAATTACATTCGTACGTTTCCACATTGTGTGCCATCATAAAATGTTGTCCACCCCTGGTAGTTGAGTGGTCAGCGCGATGGCATGTCATACCTAACGGCCAGCTTTCGATTCCCGTCTGGGTCGGAGATTTTCTCCGCTCAGGGACTGGGTGTTGTGTTGTACCTATTATCACCATTTCATCCCAATCGACACACAAGTCCCGAAATGGCGTCAACTCGAAAGACTCGCACCAGGTGAACGGTCTACCCAACGGGAGGCCCTAGTGACACGGCATTTCCATGAAATGTTAATGTTCCCTTGAAAAAATGTTATAATTTATTACCTTTAGTCCTCTTCTGTGCAGAAGACTATGTAGACACGGCAGCCATATCCTAGATATATCATTTGAAGACAAAAGCATGACCAGTTCCGTAGTATTTTAGCTGCATCACTGTATGAAACATAATCAAGTCTTGTTCTGATCAAAAAGAGAATGGGATGACCCAGCGTTAATAGTAAGCCATTTTTCCTATCATTCCCGCTGTGTTATAATGACAAGTTAGATATGGAAATAATTTTGTACACACACATGAATGCTGAAATTTAGTGATAAGGCAAAGGAGATGGAAAGAGGGCGTATTTCTGTCTGTGTGTGTGTGTGTGTGTGTGTGTGTGTGTGTGTGTGTGTTTGTGGGGTTACATATACAAATGAACACAATTTTGAGCCAACAATGCTGCGCCATCTCAAGTAGATATCTATAACTTTCAAGAGAAGATTTTTGAAATAATGCGTATCTTTGAAAATAACACCAGAAATATGTACCTGGATTCCGACTGGCAATCTCACTTTAATATTAAACTGACTGGTAGGAAAATAGGAGGGCGGATGGTAGAAAGTGCAGCTGGGCTAGTTCCGCCATCAAACATTATTTTATTTCATTTACAACTAGCATGATTAGGTTGGATGTGCCACCTTTGATTTTTACTGGCACTTTACAAGGGTGTGATTGGCTGGAGAGGGGCGGCAAGGGACCTGAGGAGGGGAGGGGAGGTAGAAGTGGTGGATGGAGACTTGGCCTGTCATATGATAGGTATGGGGATTGGGGGGGGGGGGGGGATACTGTGGTTTTCTGAGGTCACTGAATCTGCATGCAGGCAACATGCACTATCACCTGCACTTCCCCAGGTTAAGTGACCACACTGCGTAATTAAATTATTAGTGATACTATATACTTCAATATTGTATTTAAGTACAAAGTGTCCCGTAGCCCTCATAGATATAGTATTAACACAGACGACTTTTGGTTTCTTCATAGTTCTGCTCCGCTTTGGTACAAAGGACACACTAATTTCATGAACCAATGCTCCTTAACCTCTAGGTCAGATCTGTAGCGTCCACATGTGAGACACGTCTGTTTCATACTATTACAGAAGACATCTTTACTTAATTTTGTAAGTAATATCATATCTTTAGGTTTCTTTAAAGAACTATTTTACTTTGCTGCAAAGACTGAATTTCCTTAGATGTCAGAGATCGAACTTTCCTCCTTGTGTAGCCTTGTCCATCATAGTAGTACACCTGAGAGGATATGAAACGAGTATAACAGAAGCAAACCGAGTAGCCAGCATTTAAGTGTTTATGAAAGTAATACCGTACATCACACTAAGTAAATTTCGTAGTTATTCAAAAAATGGCTTTGAGCACTATGGGACTCAACATCTGAGGTCGCCAGTCCCCAAGAGCTGAGAACTACTTAAACCTAACTAATCTAAGGACGTCACACACATCCATGCTCGAGGCAGCATTCGAACCTGCTACCGTAACGGTCGCACAGTTCAAGACTGAAGCGCCTAGAACCGCTCGGCCACTCCAGCCGGCTCGTACACTCCTGGAAACGGAAAAAAGAACACATTGACACCGGTGTGTCAGACCCACCATACTTGCTCCGGACACTGCAAGAGGGCTGTACAAGCAATGATCACACGCACGGCACAGCGAACACAACAGCAACCGCGGTGTTGGCCATCAAATGGCGCTAGCTGAGCAGCATTTGTGCACCGCCGCCGTCAGTGTCAGCCAGTTTGCCGTGGCATACGGAGCTCCATCGCAGTCTTTAACACTGGTAGCATGCCGCGACAGCGTGGACGTGAACCGTATGTGCAGTTGACGGACTTTGAGTGAGGGCGTATAGTGGGCATGCGGGAGGCCGGGTGGACGTACCGCCGAATTGCTCAACACGTGGGGCGTGAGGTCTCCACAGTACATCGATGTTGTCGCCAGTGGTCGGCGGAAGGTGCACTTGCCCGTCAACCTGGGACCGGACCGCAGCGACGCACGGATGCACGCCAAGACCGTAGGATCCTACGCAATGCCGTAGGGGACCGCACCGCCACTTCCCAGCAAATTAGGGACACTGTTGCTCCTGGGGTATCGGCGAGGACCATTCGCAACCGTCTCCATGAAGCTGGGCTACGGTCCCGCACACCGTTAGGCCGTCTTCCGCTCACGCCCCAACATCGTGCAGCCCGCCTCCAGTGGTGTCGCGACAGGCGTCAATGGAGGGACGAATGGAGACGTGTCGTCTTCAGCGATGACAGTCGCTTCTGCCTTGGTGCCAATGATGGTCGTATGAGTGTTTGGCGCCGTGCAGGTGAGCGCCACAATCAGGACTGCATACGACCGAGGCACACAGGGCCAACACCCGGCATCATGGTGTGCGGAGCGATCTCCTACACTGGCCGTACACCTCTGGTGATCGTCGAGGGGACACTGAATAGTGCACGGTACATCCAAACCGTCATCGAACCCATCGTTCTACCATTCCTAGACCGGCAAGGGAACTTGCACGTCTGCATGTATCCCGTGCCACCCAACGTGCTCTAGAAGGTGTAAGTCAACTACCTTGGCCAGCAAGATCTCCGGATCTGTCCCCCATTGAGCATGTTTGGGACTGGATGAAGCGTCGTCTCACGCGGTCTGCACGTCCAGCACGAACGCTGGTCCAACTGAGGCGCCAGGTGGAAATGGCATGGCAAGCCGTTCCACAGGACTACATCCAGCATCTCTACGATCGTCTCCATGGGAGAATAGCAGCCTGCATTGCTGCGAAAGGTGGATATACACTGTACTGATGCCGACATTGTGCATGCTCTGTTGCCTGTGTCTATGTGCCTGTGGTTCTGTCAGTGTGATCATGTGATGTATCTGACCCCAGGAATGTGTCAATAAAGTTTCCCCTTTCTGCGACAATGAATTCACGGTGTTCTTATTTCAATTTCCAGGAGTGTAGTTATTCTTGCATATTTCTAAGACATGTAGCTTAAGTGAAAGACCACAATACATACAACTCCTAAACGGATCTGACATTGGTGGTTAAACGTGCAATAGATCTTCATATTATATGGTAAGTATGGAGGGGAAAAGAGAGACAATATGTAAACTATTGTTAGAGAGACTTGGTATCGTAGTTCTGATTGGTAATTGTAGCAACATTGATCGATTGTTTGTTTTTATAGCACCAGTGGAAGATAACCGCAAATAGTCCCAAGACTAAAAGCTATAAAAAGCTATATTTACCAGTAGGTAGTGTCAGTTATAGTTTTATAGAGAATAACATGGTGAAGTATCTCCTTCCGTCTGCATCCCTATCATGATGAATGGTCATGAGATTAAAGTTTACTTTTATACCATCGCTATCAGTTCCTCGAGTAGCCTGGTGTCGGAGGTGAAAAAAAAAGCTTTATTAGCCAGCCACATACATAGCTTTATTTTTCTAGTTAGGAGATGATATATTATTTAATTAGGCCTAAAATTGTGCTTGGTTAAGTGGTGAAAAATCGTTTTGGTACCAGCAGTTACATATCCTGAAGAAGGCCCAAGAGGAATTATCAGTTATTGCTTCCTTGCCGGTTGAGCAGACTACTTTACCTCTACATATTTTTTGTTCTTATCAGATTTCAAAGTGGCGTTCTGGTATTTAATTTGAGAGTCCAAAATTAGACGTTTGGTGTTTCTTCATTTGTAAGGTCGCCACTAGTGGCTATATCTTTATCTATTGTGACATATAATGTTCAATTTTTAGTCATGGGAATAACATTGTGACATTTTAAGAGTCCAACGTTCCTTGCATGAAGTGGCCGACAAATAAATAACTGTACTGATAGCCAAAAGTATATCAAGTCTTTCGTGATTGCAAATGCGAAGTGGTTAGCACAGTGGACGGTTCAAACCCACATCCGGCCATCCTGATTTAGGTTTTCCGTGATTTATCCTTAGTTGAGAAAACGTTACTTTCGAAAAATGATCAGACATTCCTTATTTGTAATTGGAAAATTCTGTAAATTGAGATGTACGCTACAAATATACGTACCTAAAAACTAGAAAATTCCATTAAAATTGGACAAATAAGTTTCAAAATAAGAAGTTTTAAAGTGATCTGTTCCTGTTGCAGACGTCGATAACTCTAATAGTCCTTAGTATCTTCATAAACCGATTTGTCTAATTTACCATAACAGAGAACTAGACAGGAGAATCATTGGTATGATTTCTTTTGCAATAGGTCTATTGACTCATTTGTGATTCAATTCTAAACTGGAATCTCCATAAAAAAAATCTTATAGTAAGAGTCTACCTGCTTCCAGCATCAAGTTCTATCTTTCAGCTCATCAGATTCAGAACGATCTGGTTTTGTGGTTTCCCATCCTTTTTTCTGAGTCAGCCTTTAGACAGTTGCTGGCGAGTCAAACACCTCTTTTTGTATTTCTTCGTTTTTCAATATTTTTCTTTTTATTTCCTTCACTATCCTTTTCTTGAAGTATACATAGTTACGAAATAGGTTAATATTACCTTAGTGTGTGATATTTTTCAAAATACTTATTGCGTCTCTGGGGAATATGCTGTTTCTCGTTGTCCGAGGAACCATGGTTAATGTTCTCCATTATTTTTCAATCGAAATGGATTGGTTCCAAGTAGGATTACACCCGTATCACCTTCTGTTGCTTTTGTATTTCAAAAATTATTTTCCTATTCAGCATACACAAGTCAGTCCCAGGGAAAAGGATACCTTCTTGTAGCACATGATTGTCCTTCGGATGCACTCTACAGCACTTAACATCATGCCTGTCCAATCAACAGCACTGACTGACTTATTACAGCAAACTACACAATTGGGTGTCAATTTGTTTGGGCTCTTGTTATTTTCACTTTTCTTCAGTATGAAAAAACCTAGGTCCATTTATCGTGAAAAGCATCCAAACCCCCTTCACTGTCCATCAGTTTAGTGCCAACAGTGTTCCATAGAGCTTGAACTGTATTTCCCTTGTTTCAGTTTATCAGTTTATAAGGATATCGTGTAAAATATTTCATTTTCTATGCACTGTACCGATGGCATAGGTACCTTTTTCATGAAGCCACCCAATAATTCGCGCCTATAGTTTCAAGTTTCTGGGTAAGCGGTATCACCTTGGAATTACAGCTTTTTAGGTAAGTGTTATGACCTTCCTTGAAGTACGGCAGCAACGAAGTCACTTCTCCCAATTTTTCAAGCATTTCAGGATTCTATTTCTGTGGAAACAGAAATCTAGACAATGTAATATATAATATAACTGCTCTGTGTGTCACAAAATATGATAATTTTAATGCCGAAACGTCACCGTTTTTGTGTATATATGGTTAAACATGAGCCTACCACTGAAAAACAGCAGGCTTTCATCTACCACTAAGTGTTCAGATGGGACTAAGACCTCTCGAATTATTTTTCTTGCACCTTCCACAATGAGATACACATTGAGGAGACAAAAGCCATGGGGTACTTCCTAATATCGTGTCGGACCTCATTTTGCCTGACATAGTGTAGCAATTCGCCGCGGCACGAACTCAACACGTCACTTGAATCCCCCTGTACAAACACTGAGCCGTGTTGCCTCTATAGTCGTCCGTAATTCTGAAACGTTGCCGCTGCAGGATTTTTGCTCAAATTGAACTATCTATTATGTCCATTAATTTTCGATGGGTTTCGTGATTTTGCTGGCTAAATCCTCCACTTGAATTTTCCAGAATGTTCTTCCAACAAATTGCGAACAACATTGTGGCCCGCGTTACCATCCACAAAAATTACGTCCTTAAATTAAAGACATGAAGTCGATGAATGGTTTTAAATGGTCTCCAAGTGGCCCAGTATAACCATTTCGAGTCAATGACAGTTCATGTGAAGCAGAGGAGCCTATCCGTTCCATGTAAACCAAGTCCATACCATTATGGAGGCACCAATATGGTTCAAATGGCTCTGAGCACTATGGGACTCAACTGCTGTGGTCATTAGTCCCCTAGAACGTAGAACTACTTAAACCTAACTAACGTAACGACATCACACAGATCCATGCCCGAGGCAGGATTCGAACCTACGACCGTAGCAGTCGCACGGTTCCGGACTGCGCGCTTAGAACCTCGAGACCACCGCGGCCGGCTATGGAGGCACCACCTGCTTGCACAGTACACTTCAGATTAATGGTTTGTGGGGTTTACGCCACACTTGGACCCTACCATCAGATCTTGGAAACTGAAATCGGAACTCATCTAACAAGGCCACGATTCCCTAGCCGTCTATGGTTCCAACCAATATGGTCACGAGCCCAGGAGAGGCGCTGCAGGCAATGTCTTGATGTTACCAAAGACATTCGCGTGGGTCGTCTGCTGCCATAGTCCATTAGCACCAGATTTTTCCTCACTGACCTAATGAATACGTTCGACGTAAATCCCACATTGATTCCTGTCACGGGATGTTTTCCGACCTGTCATGCACTATTTTTCGTGACGAAGTTTTGCGTACCATTTGATCTTTCCTTTCTTCAAGAGAAGAGTCTTCTAGTGAAGTTCCTGGTGGTGTTGGAAATGCAGTAGCAGGTCTAGTGACATCCAGATCTTCGTCTGAAGATTGTTTCGAAGCATCACAACTATCTTCGTCATTAGTACTCATGAGGATTTCCATGATTTCCTTGTCCACATACATATATAAGATCTCGTCTCATCAAACAAAAGACAGACAACACAGAGTAGCCATTCTAATGTTCACGGTTACCTGGTCGTGCCCCCAGGCCTAGCTGAAATCCCTTAGCTATCAGGCAGTCCTACCTGCTGGACGTAACCGAATACCTCTAGCCACCGGCGCGTTCTATGTTTTGGTTGTCTTAGTGGTCTACCTGCTAGCTGTTCATGCATGTCCATGGCTGTGGAAGGATTAACCTCTAAAGTATACCACTACTGTCAACATCATACGCATTTCGATATATAATACAGGCATTGTACTTTTGAAACTTACGTTGTGACATTTCATTTGAGAGTGTACAGTTTTTTTTCGGATTGAAGTGAATTGTATCCTCTAAGATACGTTGCTACTGTCACTTTTTTTGAATATTTTGATAAATGACGCAGACAGTATAGACATGGAAATAACATTTGTGGTCTTTAGTTTGATGGTGACAGGTGGAAGGTGAAAGGAGAATATGGAGGGTCTATACAAGGGCGATGTATTTGAGGACAATATTATGGAAATGGAAGAGGATGTAGATGAAGATGAAATGGGAGATACGACATTGCGTGAAGAATTTGAAAGAGCACTGAAAGACCTGAGTCGAAACAAGGGCCCCGGAGTAGACAACATTCCATTGGAACTACTGACGGCTTTGGGAGAGCCAGTCTTGACAAAACTCTACCATCTGGTGAGCAAGATGTATGAAACAGGCGAAATACCCTCAGACTTCAAGAAGAATATAGCAATTCCAATCCCAAAGAAAGCAGGTGTTGACAGATGTGAAAATTACCGAACCATCAGTTTAATAAGCCACAGCTGCAAAATACTAACGCGAATTCTTTACAGACGAATGGAAAAACTAGTAGAAGCCGACCTCGGGGAAGATCAGTTTGGATTCCGTAGAAATAATGGAACACGTGAGGCAATACTGACCTTACGCCTTATCTTAGAAGAAAGATTAAGGAAAGGCAAACCTATGTTTCTAGCATTTGTAGACTTAGAAAAAGTTTTTGACAATGTTGACGGGAATACTCTCTTTCAAATTCTAAAGGTGACAGGGGTAAAATACAGGGAGCGAAAGGCTCTTTACAATTTGTACAGAAACCAGATGGCAGTTATAAGAGTCGAGGGACACGAAAGGGAGGCAGTGGTTGGGAAGGGAGTGAGACAGGGTTGTAGCCTTTCCCCGATGTTATTCAATCTGTGTATTGAGCAAGCAGTAAAGGAAACAAAACAAAATCTCGGAGTAGGTATTAAAGTCCATGGAGAAGAAATAAAAACTTTGAGGTTCGCCGATGACATTGTAATTCTATCAGAGACAGCAAAGGTCTTGGAAGAGCAGTTGAATGGAATGGACAGTGTCTTGAAAGGAGGATATAAGATGAACATCAACAAAAGCGAAACGAGGATAATGGAATGTATTCGAATTAAGTCGGGGGATGCTGAGGGAATTTGATTAGGAAATGAGACACTTAAAGCAGTAAAGAAGTTTTGCTATTTGGGGAGCAAAATAACTGATGATGGTCGAAGTAGAGAAGATATAAAATGTAAACTGGCAATGGCAAGGAACGCGTTTTTGAGGAAGAGAAATTTGTTAACATCGAGTATTGATTTAAGTGTGAGGAAGTCATTTCTGACAGTATTTGTATGGAGTGTTGCCATGTATGGAAGTGAAATATGGACGATAAATAGTTTGGACAAGAAGAGAACAGAAGCTTTCGAAATGTGGTGCTACATAAGAATGCTGAAGATTAGATGGGTAGATCACATAACTAGTGAGGAAGTATTGAATAGGATTGGCGAGAAGAGGAGTTTGTGGCACAAGTTGACCAGAAGAAGGGATCGGTTGGTAGGGCATATTCTGAGGCATCAAGGGATCACCAATTTAGTATTAGAGGGCAGCGTGGAGGGTAAAAATCGTAGAGGGAGACCAAGAGATGAATACACTAAGCAGATTCAGATGGATGTAGGTTGCAGTAGTTACTGTGAGATGAAGAAGCTTGCACAGGATAGAGTAGCATGGAGAGCTGCATCAAACCAGTCTCAGGACTGAAGACCACAACAACAGTTTGATGGTCCTTTCTGCCTCTTATCAAGTGGTGTCCAGAGAACAAGGTGGCCAGTCTGGGATACATACTTATTAGCTGTTCCTTTTTAGTGACTGGGTTGATTTGAGTCGGCAGAGAGCAGAGAAGAAGAAGCATGGAAAAGACTGGAGTGACATGTCATGAGGGTAACTCAATAGGGATTGGGGGGAGGGTAATCATAGAAGAAACGAGGATTTGGTGATGTCATATGTTAACCTCTGTCACTGTATGTAGGCAGTCCAAAGTTCAGTTTGTACACAGAAGGCATGTTGCTCTCCCACTCCGGCACAGTAAATAAGAAAACCCTATTGCAGTTCCGCTAACTTACGTTCTCCATATAAGAGTAGCATCCCTATTTACTCTTAGTCAGTGTATACTTTAGTCACGCAAACCTTAAATTGAAGACGACTGACACAATAAAAGGCTTGTAGTTTCTAAGTGTTTTCGTTATTTTACTATCCACTACAGCAAGTGGATGAGTCAGGTTACCCTGAGTGATGCTTCAAGAGGTTCCAATACAATCCTTCGTTACGTTTTAACAATGGCATACTTTAATATGGTTCAGAACATTTTTTTGGAGAGAAGTGGATGATGAAATAAATATAGTGTGCTATTAAGGTAGACGTATTGCAGTTCATTTATTCGTAATGAACAAAAATTCATGATAGGCAGTCATGCTAGTTAAAGCCCCTCCCGCCTCCTCCCCGATGCGACTATGGTTGGAAACAGAGTGTTATTTGGCGTCGGTCAAGTTAGACAGACACCCAGCGTAGAAGAGCAAGACGCGAATGGGAAGGTGTATATCAATAATAGATACACAGTAATGTGATATATTATGGATAATGACAGTCGAACGTTAACTTGAAACCTTGGTTCCACACAATTAGCGCAAAAGGAAAGCTTGTTAACTTCCATTAATAATATGAGATTTAATCAAGAACAATCTCTGGCCACCTTCAACGATTAGTGGCTTGCGATAACCCTTAGTGTGAAAGGATAACAGTAGAACACACCAGTGTAATTCTTTTCCTAGGTAATGTCTACGCAATCCAGTTAACGGATTTCGTACATAAGGTAATCAGATATCGTACACAAATAACAAAAGTATATCACCCCTACTTCATCAAAATCACTTATTAATTTTAGAAATTTCCACAAACATTTAAATAAATGTAATATAACACTGAAAATTCATTATAATTCGTAAAAATTATAGAAGAAACGAGGGTTTGGTGATTTAATATGGCAACCCCTGCCACTGTATGTAGGCAATCCAAAGTTCAGTTAGTATTATTAAGAAAGACGAAAGACGTAGTTGGGCTCCACATTATCTCGTTAGTGTGACAAGAGGTCATTACGTTGAACCGGAGTACTGATTCACTCAAAGTACAGAGTTTTGCCAATTAGACTGAACTGTCTGTTGGAAGAAGGTCTTAATGTAATAAGTCGACAAACGTACATTATTGCAACCAGACTACCTTAATGGTCTCAAATGCACTGCGTGAGGCATAATTCCGCAACTCCACGCGGTAAATTTCTCGGAAGAGAACGAGATAATTAACGAGCTAGAACAAGTCTTCTAGCCACTTGTTGCACTATAGTCTGACTAGTGACGACTAATAGAATCTGCGGAGTTCTGCGTCATTACTATTAGCGCCCTGAATCTACACTTTGATTTCTGAAAATGAACAAGCGAAAACGATGTGATGAGTAATAGCGATAATTCGTATTATCTTAAAAAATATGGGTTAAAGTAAAGAAAACAGCTGTAATTGCTGTGGGCTCCTCTAACAATTTCATTCCTGTTCACATGAGGGCAATAAGTAATAGAGACGCATTCGATACAGAAAAAACTATGTGGGTATGGACTAGAGGTTACGAACAAGAGAGTACGAACCACCACGATGTTACTCAGATCTCACCCTTCATAACACTTCCCTCATACGACCGTGGCCCAGCAGTTTTTTTCTTCAACAATTCTTCCTCGAACATAATGAGAATTACATACGCGACAGAATGGTGTTTGATCTACACACTATTTTTCCACGTAATCTCTATCCCGTTCTTTGGCTTTCCTCCAACGCCAAACAAGGGCGTGTTTGCCCTGTCGGTACCAATTCTTGACGAGGTGGAGGAGGCAGTGCTTTATTGTGTGAAAATGCTCAAATGTGTGTGAAATCTTGTGGAACTTAACTGCTAAGGTCATGAGTCCCTAAGCTTAACACTACTTAACCCAAATTGTCCTAACACACACACACACACACACACACACACACACACACACCTGCCCCAGGGAGGACTCCAACTTCCACCGGGACCAGCCCCACAGTCACTGTATGAATCACCTTCTGATCGCCCTCAAAATGTCTTCGACGAACGGCAGCCTCTAATGGCCCAAACAAGTAAATGTTCGCTGCAACATGCCCTTTGTGACAGCCGTAAATGGTTTCTCCGACCGCTGAAAATCGTGGAGTTCCGCCGAACCGCCTTCTGATGTTCTGACCCTCCGTGCCCAACGACTAACTGTACTTCTGTCCACAGCAGATGCTCCATAGACTTTGCACAAGCGTTTGTAAATATCCCCAAAGTTTCCTTCTCTTCATTGAGAAATTCAATGACGACACGTTGCTTGTAACATACAGACGCTACTTTGAAACTGTGCCGCAGCTACGCTGTCGGTCGGAAGCGACGCAAACTTGGCGCGCTCACTCAGGAGACTTAAAATAATACATATGTAACGTTTCGCGTTCGTAGCATTTTTTCAGCTGAGAAAAAAGGTGCGGTTCATTACTTTCTGGGCAATCCTCGTACTATGCTCCCTGAATCACCTTCATCATATCACCCTCATAATGTCATTCTCACTTTACCACACTCAGATTGTCACACACACTACGTCATATTCGTCACACCACAATCATAACACTCGCCACATCACATTCATAATGTAACATCAATTACTTTTCCCCGACCTTGTCCCTATAACCGTATGCGTCACATATCAGCACCAACACATCACTTTCACACCTTCATATTCACCACATTTCACTCAGCGTGATTCACTCACAGTATGATACAACAGTTTCATGCTCAGTATATCTTAACCACTGTATTTCCGAGCCCATCATAGTTACGAAATCTCACTTCCCGGGTCAGTTCACTATTACATTTGCTGATTCGGATGAACATAGTAGCTCTAATTGAATTAGTTAGTTCTTAGGATTTACTTGCTTTGATCATTAAATTACTGACTGAGGAATGTCAAAATTCCTGATTTCGTACTCAGATCGGTAAATTGGTCACAGTTGGTAAGGAGCAGACAATGAGTTGCTCCACCGCGATTCTACTGTAATGGCACTTGCACGTAGTTAATGTTCATCAAATACAAATTACTTTGAGCAAGTCTTTCATCCCTGTCATAAGTCATGTGGTGCGCCACATTTGCCTCGGCGCAAGTTTTGGATAGTGTCGTGCTGCCATGCACGGTATACTGTAAACTCGGCTGCACAAGAAAAATTAAACTTTGCCATTTCGAAAACGCTTCCTCCTTGGTCCGGAGGCCAATAAGCATTACGGCTACAACTGTACAGTTTTTCTCGTCCACTGACACGCGTTATAAACGCTTCCCAGCTAGAGCTACCACATGCTATCCGTGAGTGGCTATTTAAGTGACACGACTGTATACTAAAACGGCAACATACCATGTCCCACAGTCTCTCCCCTACTCCATCTCAATGCTTTCCTTAAAACGTAACGCTCCCCGTAACAACTTCATCACGTCAATGTTACGAAGCCACCATGTACTTGGTCGGTGCTGAGAATGTTACACCACCAGTTGTCAAACGAGTGATTTATTTTAGTACAACATGTTTCAGGAATAACTTACCTGTTTACAACTTTGCTTTGAGATTATAACATACCAACGTGAGAGGTTCCAAGCTAAGTTTTATTGTTGACAGTGCATGTACGCTTCTTGGTTTTTACTTTTGACACTAATGGCATGGAATCTTCAAACGTTTGATAATGGGATGACGTAGTCCCGAAACATGTAATGCTAAAATATCGTATATTTGACTACTGGTGGCGAACGACGCTCAGTTCGGTAACTTACCTAACTATCCATATCGTACTCTGCACGTTGCACTTGCCCCTTCTTCAATACCGAATCGGCGTCAACGCTTACCTTTCACAGTCGTAACATTCTCATGATTACACTCAGTCAGTCTGGGCATGCTACTGCAATCATCCCAACCTAGCTGTTCCACAGTCAGAATGTCAAATTCATTACCTCGGCATCATCACTACATGTAAGAAAATGAAATGCCTACGGCCGTCCTTATGATCTTATTTATTGTACAGCTACCAATTTCGGCTCTTCAGTTCGTCTAAAGACCGTAGTTGATACTGAAGCGGTTATCCACATATCAGCATCTACTACAGCCTGAAGATGGCGTAATGAAGGGCCAAAATTGGTAGCTACACAATAAATAAAATCATAAGGACGCCTGTAGGCGTTTCATTTCCTTACAGTGCGTGGTATCCATGACATCCAGCCAAAAGGATTGACATACAAGATATCGTCACTATACACAATCAGTCATTGCTCGCAAGTCATCTTAACTACTTTGTGTCCACCACATGGCCCTAATATATCAGCGTCACCACTTCATCTCATCACCGTATGACTCAAAATATCACAAAGGTATAATCTCTCACACAGCATCTTCGAAAGATACTTCCATGTCAAGACCTCTCCCTCATTACACCAGCCTCTTAAGAAGGCTCGTCGTCATCCTAATAACGCTTCTCTAATGACTGTGCGAATTTAAGCAGTGCAAAGACAACGAATTCGCATTCTGTAGAATGGAATTTCAGCTGTATGGTGCGAATTGTTTCCCTATCTAGTTTAAGCCAAGGGACAGGATACATCCATTAATGGCTTTCATTCTCCATCCTAGCCCATTCCTAGCTAGAACTCTTACGAAGTCGTCCATAAGAAGTAATCTTACTTTTTTCTCATGACATCTATGTCTTCTTCATTGTGTCTACTTCGATCAGTCTCTCACTACGCTTGTCTTCGTGTCTTTCTCATCTAGTATTTATCTCAACATATTCTACGTGAAAAATTAACTCCCGGACAGCAGTTTTCAGAAACAATCGACTATGAGAAGTTAGTGAGAGATGCTGTAGATTACTGATCAAGAGCCAGTGTTCCACATCCCTAGCTCAGTATACAAATGGACCAAATATGAACACTGGGAATATTGGTAAGAAAAAGCGGACGACACCACCTAACGGGTATTAGAAATAAAGGCAGGAGTAAAGCGTCCAGCACCAAATATGGACAACACTCCTTTCGTCTATAACAGCCTCGTAGGTAGTAATTGAACTTGGAATTTCACCACTGTCGTCAGCCGTCTTTTCTCTATAGAAGGAAAAACCAATTACTTTGCTATCATGTCCAGAGGACCACGCTATGTTCACTGGCCAAGGTTTTGTCCTACGCCCCGTGTAAGACACGCTGACAGGTCTGTCGCAGGGGCTGCCGCCTTTCCTGTACAAAAGTTACACCATTTCCCTTTCAGAAGAAGTGACAGAAGGTTGCTGTCCCACGTAAAAAAATAAAGAATAAAAAAATGAAACCTTTCTCGCATCCATGTACGCTCTGGAAAAAGCGCAGATTCGATATCGAATTTATATTAAAAGGAACAGATTGGAATGTCAGGCACCGTCGACCTCAGCGAAACACGAATGTTCACTAATGGGGTTGTCCGATGCGGCCGTTAACCAACCATTGTCCCTACAAACCCCCTTCCTCTCACCCTCCTCCCCCCCCCCCCCACCTTCTCGTCACCTGCTGCTTCTCCAGCTTTTCTCCTCCTTTTTCCCTCACTGCGGTAAAGCCAATTTCGCGTCACACGATAAGCAAACTTAATTATGATTATAATTTTATTAAAATGAATTGCTGTTTCCATGCATAATTTTCCGTATTTGAAATTAAATGGAAATTATGGAGAGTTACAACTACAGTCACTCCAGAAAACGATTTTTCGACGTAACGGATTGTCCTCATACCACACATTACCTATCAGTATGTCATTGTTACGAATACATGGTCATGTATAATCAGAATTATATAATCAGAATTACTTAGCACCATAATTTAATATAATAAAAACTAGTACAAATATCTACATCTACATCTAAATCCATACTCCTCAAGCCACCTGAGGGTGTGTGGCGGAGGGTACCTTGAGTACCTCTATCGGTTCTCCCTTCTATTCTAGTCTCGTATTCTTCGTGGAAAGAAGGATTGTCGGTATGCCTCTCTGTGGGCTCTAATCTCTCTGATTTTATCCTCATGGTCTCTTCGAGAGATATACGCAGGAGGGAGCAATATACTGCTGGACTCCTCGGTGAAGGTATATTCTCGAAACTTCAACAAAAGCCCGCACTCTTACGCACTGGAACCGGTTTCGTGACTTTAGATGTTCTGGTACCTTCAAGAAGTCTTACTCATCGCCTCAGCAACAAAACTACATTGATTGTTGCTAATGATGAATGGAATTATTATTATGTTCCCACAGCAGTTAGGGCAAAGAGGTGGTCATGGAATACATAGGGGACTATGGAAAATCAATGAATATTCCCCATCTGTAGTGCAAAATGGAGGCGTTAGTTAAATTGTCTCCTCAGAGGTTGAACTGACGTCATGAAACGAAGGATGTTAGTTGCACTTACGTCATGAAATGACAGACGTTAGAGTCGGCATTGTAACCTAACACCTGAAATTCTATACTGCAAAGTTTCGAAAAATTTACGGGACTGAACATTTTATTTGGTGCTCTGGTGTTAGATATTAATTTATATTACATATTAGTTTCTGGCAGAGTTTTCATGTTCGTTTTAGGCTATTTATTTGTACGAACAATCCAGCTGGAGGAACATCCGAAACTGAGCATTATAGTAAAAAAAAGTGCTTCATCCGTAAGGATCTTTTTATTATTCAGTGCTTAAACCAAGACTGGTTTCGGAAACTTTTTGTAAATCATTACGTGTGATACCGAAAATAAACAAGATACAGAATTTAATAATAACTTTTACACATGCCAGTAAATTATAAAAAAAATCATGTAACATTTTAGAAAACAGCGGTCAAGACAGGTTCAGCAAAACCTAACTCAGTGACAAATTTGTTACCAACCTATACTACGGACGTCTTCTTGGGGAAATAATATGCAACAAACACCGGTAGTACATTTACACTGTATGTTGTGACCCCCAGCGTCGAGATGGGGGAGTACAGTAAGCAGTATACCGCAAGCGTATGCAGCGCATCTAGTAGTTACAGTAAGGATGAGACAAACTGGTTAACCAATTAGGCAAAAGTACTGTCATTTGGTGACGGAAAAAACAATCCGGTACCAACTAACCCGGCTACACAATCTGAATTAGTGAATTACATGAAAAAGCAGAAAAAATTACAAGAAAGTTTCGTGAAAAACATTAAGAGTACTTTGAGTGGTATTAAGCAGAGGTAGTACAGTATTGTAGTAACACTCCTAGCTGGAAGCCAGGAGCTTAACGCTTGTCTCCATAACGTATCACACGCTGAATTTTTTTTTCCTCTTTCCATGAGCAGCACCAAATTTTTAAGTTAGTTCGGACGCATATGGCGATGTGGAATAACACGCCACAGTCATGAGTTAACATTCCAGTGCCAGTCCTATTAAAATGATCTCGCTACTAGCGAGAATGGAAAGCAGCTAATACTTAAAGTCCACACTGTCAAAAACACATTTAATAATTAATTGCTAGCAGCAATAACACTAAAGGAATACATTAAAAGTAGGAGCAACTCAAAAACCCTTAAACAAAAGCCGGCAACTCAACAAGGCTTACATAATATAAAACGTGAGACAAATTTTACGTTATGAATGAGGGGAAAATTTTAATTTAGTGAGGACACAGAAAATTACTAAGCAGTAGGGAGATTATGGTGAGATACTTAGTATACCAAATTGATATGCAAATTAATCAAATTGGTCAATTAATTCCCCCCAACAAAGCCCATCCCTCAACCACAGATTGTGTCATGTGTTTTTCTCAGCCGGCACGTGGGTTCCAGAGCCCACATCCTTCCCCATCCCTACCCCAACCCCTCCCCCTCCTACCCTATAGGTGGCAATTTCGAATTTCGGCTGGAATTTAGAATTTTGGTGGTAGTTTCTTTGTCCCAAGCCTATGTTGACATCCCATTCTTTATGGGACATTAACCCTGGTCCTACTGGATGAAAAGTACAAGTGCACACCCAGCTCATGGAAATTTCCTAGAGGCAAGAGAGAAAGATACATTTACAATGCTTTGTTAATTCTGGATGAGAAGCTGAAGTAAATCAAAACTAGACATGATAGGCTTAATGGGAATTCCGCGATCGTTCATTAAATAAAATATGGCGTTTCAGTCTTTGATCGCTATTCTTTATTTTCAGTTACCGGTTTCGGGCTAGCTGCCCATCTTCAGATCAAATATTGCAGTTACAGAGTAAACTCAAATGCCTCTGAGCACTATGGGACTTAACATCTGTGCTGTGGTCATCAGTCCCCTTTTTTTATTGGTCATCAGTCTACTGACTGGTTTGATGCGGCCCGCCACGAATTCCTTTCCTGTGCTACTCTCTTCATCTCAGAGTAGCACTTGCAACCCACGTCCTCAATTATTTGCTTGACGTATTCCAATCTCTGTCTTCCTCTACAGTTTTTGCCCTCTACAGCTCCCTCTAGTACCATGGAAGTCATTCCCTCATGTCTTAGCAGATGTCCTATCACCCTGTCCCTTCTTCTTATCAGTGGTTTCCACATATTCCTTTCCTCTCCGATTCTGCGTAGAGCCTCCTCATTCCTTACCTTATCAGTCCACCTAATTTTCAACATTCGTCTATAGCACCACATCTCAAATGCTTCGATTCTTTTCTGTTCCGGTGTTCCCACAGTCCCTGTTCCACTACGATACAATGCTGTACTCCAGACGTACATCCTCAGAAATTTCTTCCTCAAATTAAGGCCGGTATTTGATATTAGTAGACTTCTCTGGGCCAGAAATGCCTTTTTTGCCATAGCGAGTCTGCTTTTGATGTCCTCCTTGCTCCGTCCGTCAGCAACGTCATCAGTGAATCGTATCATTGATAGCCTCTCACCTTGTATGTTAATTCCACTCCTGAACCTTTCTTTTATTTTCATGATTGCTTCCTCGATTTACAGATTGAAGAGTAGGGGCGAAAGGCTACAGCCTTGTCTTACTCCCTTCTTAATACGAGCACTTCGTTGTTGATCGTCCACTCTTATTATTCCCTCTTGGTTGTTGTACATATTGTATATGACCCGTCTCTCCCTATAGCTTACCCCTACCTGTTTCAGAATCTTGAACAGCTTGCACCATTTTATATTGTCGAACGCTTTTCCCAGGTCGACAAATCCAATGAACGTGTCTTGATTTTTCTTTAGCCTTGCTTCCATTATTAGCCGTAACGTCAGAATTGCCTCTCTCGTGCCTTTACTTTTCCTAAAGCCAAACTGATCGTCAACTAGCCCATTCTCAATTTTCTTTTCCATTCTTCTGTATATTATTCTTGTAAGCAGATTCGATGCATGAGCTGTTAAGCTGATTGTGCGATAATTCTCGCACTTGTCAGCTCTTGCCGTCTTCGGAATTGAGTGGATGATGCTTTTCCGAAAGTCAGAAGTCGCCAGACTCATATATTCTACACACCAACGTGAATAGTCGTTTTGTTGCCACTTCCCCTAATGATTTTAGAAGTTCTGATGGAATGTTATCTATCCCTTCTGTCTTATTTTAAATTCCGATTCTAATACTGGATCCTCTATCTCCTCTAAATCGACTCCTGTCTCTTTTTCTATCACATCAGACATATCTTCATCCTCATAGAGACTTTCAATGTACTCTTTCCACCTATCTGCTCTCTTCTCTGCATTTAACAGTGGAATTCCCGTTGCACTCTTAATGTTACCAACGTTTCTTTTAATGTCATCAAAGGTTGTTTTGACTTTCCCGTATGCTGAGTCTGTCCTTCCGACAATCATATCTTTTTCGATGTCTTCACATTTTTCCTGCAGCCACTTCGTCTTAGCGTCCCTACACTTCTTATTTATTTCTTTCCTCAGCGACTTGTATTTCTGTATTCCTGATTTTCCCGGAACATGTTTGTACTTTCTCCATTCATCAATCAACTGAAGTATTTCTTCTGTTACCCATGGTTTCTTCGCAGCTATCTTCTTTGTACCTATGTTTTCCATCCCACTTCTGTGATGGCCCTTTTTAGAGACGTCCATTCTTCTTCAACTGTGTTGCCTACTGCGCTATTCCTTATTGCTGTATCTATAGCGTCAGAGAACTTCAAACGTATCTCGTCATTCCTTAGAACTTCCGTATCCCACTTATTAGCGTCTTGATTCTTCCTGACTAATGTCTTGAACTTCAGCCTACTCTTCATCACTACTATATTGTAATCTGAGTCTATGTCTGCTCCTGGGTACGCCTTACAATCCAGTATCTGATTTCGGAATCTCTGTCTGACCATGATGTAATCTAATTGAAATCTTCCCGTATCTCCCGGCCTTTTCCAAGTATACCTCCTCCTCTTGTTATTCTTGAACAGGGTATTCGCTTTTAGGAGACAATATACACTGGACCGCTCCGCACACCGCTCTTTTACATCGGAGAACAATTGTATTGAAAGTCAAAGCATGTTTTATAATCGAGCATCTATTAAAAAGAGACCAGAATCGCGACGATAATAAATGTCTTGTTTCCACGAGAACAGGCACAGTCTATTTTCTTTTAGTTAATGAGCAAAATAGGTATACGTTTTACGATAGACTACTGTATACAATTCGACCTACATATATCCACCCTGCATAAAACTAGGGAAAAAAAACGATTCCACTATTTTGGTGCGAACATTACTGATCACCGCATAATATCCTTGTTATTTCGAAACCGTCATTGGAGCAAAGAAAAAATGAGAATTTAAACTCCAAAGAAAAAACGTGTGTTATGCGATTTCTTTCAGCTTGATGGACAAATTACATGACCTGTTAGCGTCTGTCATGTTCTTATAAATGACCAGAAACAAAATACCAAGCACGTGTGTATTACAAACATTTCAGACACATAACATTAGAAAATATAACTTTTCACATCACTGGCTCACATTTGCCGAAAAACAATCAATTTTACGTTCGACATCAACATGCTGTAATCCAATATGATGTTTCTGTTTTGTATACTATGGCAACGCCAGTTTTTCCAATGCACAGCTACATCACATTGCAGTTTACGAAACAAATCGTGAGAGCCTATCTTGTACTATAACTTTACATAGGATTTTTCTGAGTCTCTCTATCGTCCGTAACAACGAATCCAGTTACCGTAGGCATAGTTACATTTATCAGTTCTCCTCCGTAACTCCCCTCTACCGACATGACTGTAAAAGTTCTGATTATACAGCAGATTCCTGTGTTCTAGTTTTGTGATCAATTTCATTATCACAGCCTCTTTCACGCAAGCTACTCACATGTCGGGAAAGAAACACTATCGTTTCTAGGTTCCACAATGAGATAAAATTCAAGTGGTGTCTTCATTACAATTAGAGGTTAGGAAGTTTGAAATAACAGAGGACTTGTGGTGACACCAGGTTTTGAAATCGTGACGTTAATAATTAAGAGTCATGATTCCTAGAGAATAGATACAGCCGATTTCTATTACTCTTATGAGCAATATCGGTGTAATTTTAAGAGAACTATTAGCAGCCAAACTGTAACCAGTTGTAACACTCCTTATAATAGAACCTACTACAAGATTTTACCACGCGTCTCTCTTCCGATATATCGAAATACAAATACCGCCTCTGTCTAGACATAGAGCATATTACATATACACTTATCACTCCATTGGAGCACATGGACAGTGCTCCAAGTTGTTTGCCCAGATATGTGTAAAGTTCTGTCGACTCTGCTGAAAGAATACTATATCCAGCCGACTATCAGTGGCAAGACAGGGTTCTCATATTGATCCTCCATCAGCTGTTTAATACACTGTTTTTACGGCTGTAACACATCCAAGATGCATAAGGCTTCGGTTTCGTACACTGCCATACACTTCGTTTTACTACCGTAACTTCGCCGACCGGGGTGGCCGAGCGGTCCTAGGCGCTACAGTCTGATACCGCGCGACCGCTACGATCGCGAGTTTGAATCCTGCCTCGGGCATGATTGTGTGTGATGTCCTTAGGTTAGTTAGGTTTAAGTAGTTCTAAGTTCTTGGGGACTGATGACCTCAGAAGTTAAGATTGGTAGATTAGCCCATAAGACAAGACAATATTCCAGTAACAAATCTATAGCAACTTTTACATATATATTTATATACAGAAAACAACAGAAAAAACGGCGGACTGGTGCATGTTCACTATGTTAAAGGACACACAAAAAATCTGTTTATACTTCTTGGATCTGCTTAAAAAGGACGGATACATTACATCTTCATATGGTGGGCCTGAAGTCATACACTTAGCAACGAGCCGTTTTCAGATCTTAAAAACAACGAAACAACCACCTTAAAAGGCAATTAGTTTTCAAAAGTTATAATCTTAAAGTTCAATACGTTAATTCGGCAAGAGTGCAGAAGAGCTGGCAGCGTACACCCTGGAAGATGTGGAGAGTTACAACAACCGTGTCATACAGGGAATAAAAAAAATATTAAACTCCCCGAATACTCTCCTCCAGAAGAACTACCGTAAGGAATAGAAATAACTTTTAAAGCCATAAATGATGTAGTTTATAGGGGAAAAAAGTAGATACATATTGGAATTCGAAAACATACGTAGTCTGTATTTCTCAAATTACTGAGTGAAGAAAGAAATAGATGATTCAGGTGTGAATTTCAGTTACAAGTAAAAATTTAAACAGGGCAGTGTTTAAACTACGCTTAACAATAGTAAGGAAACAGCCGTTATCTGTATATAAATGTGTATGCAAACGTAATAAAGTTTTGGTTCCAGCATATTATCCACGTCCACGTATGGGGAAAGTGGGAAATCAGATGACCGTGAAAGCCACTTAAGACTAGGTAGCAGAAGGTATAGAAACCCCCTCTTCCTAACTATATGAGGAAGACTTTGCCTTCACATACGACTGGGTCTGTGGTCGCTTTAGGCAGAAGTCTTCCTGTCTTCCTGTCACAGGACGCCGGAAATACCCATTAATAAAGGTCGGGATTGCGCCGGCCGGTGTGGCCGAGTGGTTCTAGGCGCGTCAGTCTGGAACCGCACGACCGCTACGGTCGCAGGTCCGAATCCTGCTTCGGGCATGGATGTATGTGATGTCCTTAGGTTAGTTAGGTTTAAGTAGTTCTAAGTTCTAGGGGTCTGATGACCTCAGATGTTAAGTCCCATAGTGCTCAGAGCCATTTGAACAATTCGGGATTGCATCGTTGTTCCAGATGGGTCCAGCCTTTCCGAGAAATTTGTTTACCAGATTACAAAGGGCGTTCTCTTCTTGCTTTTCGTCTATCTTCTATGTCACTAGTAGGATCTCCTTGTGGACCACTAGCGGCAAGATAGAACAGGCCCTTATCCTTACCTACAGTGTGGAGAGGGAGGGTAAGGTGGGAAGGGGGGATAAGATAGCCTCCAAGTAGGTTATGATCCGTTCATTATGAGTGCTGGTTTTTCACTACAATTTCGATGTGAGATTCATTTTTTTCATCCGATTTGGTAACGTATATTGGCTTCAAATACCTGGGCTGCAAGGTGATTGTCGAGCAGGCGCCTGTAGCGAACTCTGACGTCAAACAGCGAAACACATACTCCTCAGTTGTGTGCTTACAGCTAATACAATTATTAAACTCCTCTGTGTCCAACATCATCATCTTGAATATATGTCTTGCCAGAACTAAAAGAAAGTAAAGGTAGTACATCGCACACCAGGCTTTTTCCCGCCTGCTTGCAGGTAATAGGTAGAGATGGAGCGTGTGTGCCACTAGTTTCGAGTGATATTGTGAAATGTTTTTCTCAGAGTGGTAACACTAGTTGTAAGGCGTTGTCAATTTTTGATCTGTATTGCGATTTTTTTACACTCCTTGTGTAACGCTATGCATATAATCGTGTAATTAGGGCCGTTCTTCACGATTAATTCCGTAATTAGGGCCGATCTTTATTTCAGTTTTCCAAGAAAAATAACTAAAGTACGCTAATCTAATCTTCCTCTCCCGCATCTGTGCAGTTTTCGTGTGTTGGGGAGTGCACTTGGGTTTTCCGTCCTCACGGACCAGAGTTCGAGTCCTGGAAAGGATATTTTTAATTTCTCGCCAATTCCAGGTTGAATGGCGGGGTGGTACGTCATCACAACTTTGGGGCAAAGAAATTCCCGCCAAAATTAGAAATTACGACCAAAATTCGAAATTCCCGCTGTTACATTGGGTTGCGGTCAAGGAGGGGAGGAACGGAGAGGAGATTGGGTTCAGTGAACTACGTGAATGTTGAGAGAACCACATGAAGTCAGAGGGAGTAGGGTGTGGGTGTGGGTGTCGTTGGAGGGGAGGAGGGGTAAATAAGTGATAAATTTAATTAATTTTCATATCAATGTGATATCACTTTTATATCAAAATTGCACCCAGAACTTCAGGATCCTAATACTACCGTACTATAACGCGCTGTAGTAGAGGGTAGAACATTTAAAGGAATGCAGACTTCTATCGAAAGAGGACAATAATGCGCCATACTAGAGGATTAAAAATTTAAAGAAATGCACAGTTCTATTGAAAGAGGGCATTTTACAACTGTGTAAAATGGATACTGGGTGGACCTTGTAGTCCTCACAACTGAAAATAGGCATATTCTGTATAATAGCTAAGCCTAATTAAGGGCCACGAAATCAATAGCGGAAATGATGACCCAATTCAGAAAAATTCATGTGTAAGGCAGAATAATCAGAAACCTGAAAGGGGTAATGCTTCGTATAATTCCTATTTCTTCTAAAATACTTAAAACGGGGGCGTTACGTTGAATGTGCAAAATGCTGCAGTCCAATATCGGAAATGGAATAATCATGATCCTTCAGGTGGCTAGGGAACGCAGATATAGAACTGCAAAGGTCCTGAGGCTCACTGACTCATATGCTAAAGGAGTGGTGACTTCGGCCTATATAGCAAATCGAAGGGAAATGCTAAGGCTCAGTCTAAATATACTGAGGTACAGTGAAGTGAAATGGAAAGAAGAAAAGGATTCCTGCGCACGTGAGTATAGGTTAATATCAACAGCATTAGAGAGTGTTATAACTGGAGTAGGATTTCTTTACGAATAGGAAGCTAGGGCGTAGCGTGAGTTACTCTGAACAGTTCAGTGATTAAGGTTGTTCTCATCAGAATCGACGGTTCACATGCGTGTTCTGACGTCGCAAGCCGAAGATGGAGGGACAGAGGAATTATATGAGTACATTAAAGGGTAATTCAGTAGCTAAAGGGAAACGAAAATCATGGAGGACTGGAATGTGGTTTTATGGGAATGAGTAGACGAATGGATTACCGGAGAATGTGAGCTTAGTACTAGGAATGAGAAAGAAGGTGGAATGATTGAGTTCTGCAAAGAATTTCAGCTGGTAATATCGAATACTCTGTTCAAGAATCACAAGAGGAGGAAGTACAGTTGAAGAAAACCGAGAGGTATGGTGAGATTTCAGTTAATCACATAATAGTCAGGCAGCGATTCCGAAATCAGATAGTGGATCGTAAGACGTACCCAGGAGCAGATGTAGACTCATAACAATTTAGTAGTGATGAAGAAAGGCTGTAATTCTCGAGGTTAGTCAGGAACAGTTAATGAGCAAAGGTATGGAATACGGAAGTTCTAAGAAATGAAGAGGTATGCTTGAAACTCTCTGAGGCTATAGATACTACGATAATGAACAGCTCATTAGGCAGTTCGGTTGAAGAAGAATGAACATCTCAAAAAATTGTAATCATAGCAGCTGGGGATAAAAAACAATAGGTACAAGAAAGGCGACTCCGAAGAACCCATGGGTAACAGAGAAAATTCTGCAGATGATCGACGAAGGAAGGAAATACAGAAATGTTCAGGGAAATTCTGGAATACAGAAATACAAGTCACCTAGGAATAAACTAAATATGAAGCACAGTGCAGCTAAGGGGAATTGGCTGCATGAAAAATATGGAGAAATTAACAAAAAATGATTGCCGGAAAGACGACTCAGCATACAGAAAAAAATAAAACAAACCTTCGAGAAATTAAAAGCTATAGTAATAACATTAAAAGTGTAAAGACAATTCCACTGTTAAACGCAGAAGGTCATTATTAAGCGTACACTGAAAGTCTCTATGAGAGCGAAGTCTTGTGAAATGACGTGATAGATGAGAAAAAAAGGAGAGGATATACAAGAGATAGAGAATCAAGTATTAGAATCATAATTTAAAAGAGCTTTGGAAGACTTAAGATCAAATAAGGCAATAGGGACAGATAACATTCCATCAGAGTTTCGAAAATTATTGGGAGAACTGACAACAAAACGACTATTCATACTAGTATGCAGAATGTATGAGTCTCGCGATATACTGTCTGACTTTCGTAGAAACTTCATCCACATAATTCTGAAGGCTGAAAGAGCCGACAAGAGCGAAAATTATCACACAATCAGCTGCCAGCTCATGCATCTAAGCTGCTGGCAAGGATAAGACACAGATGAATAAAAACGAAAATTTATGATGTGTTAATGCCGATCAGATTGGCTTTAGGAAGGGGTATGGCACCAGAGAGGCAAATCTGACGTTGCAGATTATTATGGAAGCAAGACTAAAAAATGTCAAGATACTTTCACAGGATTTGTCTATCTGGAAAAAGCGTTGCACAATGTGAAATGGTGCAAGATGTTCGAAGTTACGAGAAAAATAGTACCTTAGCAATTTTAGATCCGTCCTCAATAAGCACCTGACGGATCATAGGCATCCCATTTCAGACTTTGGATTGGAGCATTTAAAATATGCAACGTAAGGGCCGCTGTTAAATATTTTAGAAGGAATAGAAACTATCCGAAGCGTTAATAATGGTTCGTCTGGAATTTTGAATGAGCAAACTTCACTTGAAGATGCAGTCCTATCGAAGAACTTTTCTTTTCTGAGGCAGCGTCCTGCCTCATTTCCTTCTCCTTCTGGTTTCTTATTATTGTGTGTATTTGTGGATTGGGTAAATGTATACGGCATAAGCCTATTTTCTGTAGTGAGGTCTACCCATTTTCTTTTTTACATAGCAGTAAAATGTTCTCTTTCAATATAATGCAACATTTTTAAAATTTAATATCCTCTCACTACGGCGCATTGTCGTATGTCATTTTCTGTATCCTCACTGAATTAAAATTTTTCGGTAATTCAAGATGCAAAATTTGTCGCACGTCTTAGCTTACGTAAACCTTGTTGAATCGCCGGCTTTTATTTAGCCATTTTTCAATTGGTCCTATTTGTAATATATTCCTTTAGAGCCATTGCTGATAGCTATTATTTTGTATAGAATCTTTTGACAGTACGGTCTTTAAGTTTTAGCTACTTTGTCTTTAAGGTTTAGCTACTTGCCATTCTGATTAGTAACTAGATGATTTTAGTAGGAGTGGCACTGGAATTTTAATTTATGACTGTGGTACGCTATTCCACATCGCCATACGCGTCCCCACTAAATTAAAAATTTGCCTGCCACTCTTGGAAAGAGGAAAACCAGATTCATTGTGCTTTACGTCATACAGATAAACATTAATCCGCCGGCTTCCAGCTAGGAGTTTTACTACAGTACTGTACTGCCTCTGTTCATGATGTTCCTTTATCACTCATAATGTAGTCTTAAGGTTTTCCATGATACTTTATTGTAATTTTTCCCCTTTTGCATGTAATTTACTAATTACAAATGTGAACTGCCGTGCTAGTTGGTCCCGCTTTATTCTTCCTGTCAATAGAGGGCAGTACTTTTGCCAGTTCGGTTTACCAGTTTCCTTCCTCCTCCGTGTAACTACTACGTGCGCTTCACTCGTTTGTGGTACACTGCGTACTGTACTCGTCAATCTCGGCGCCCGGGATCACAACACACAGTGTAAATGTATTGGTGTCATTGCATATATCTTTACCCAAGGAGTCTTCCGTAACACAGAACGGTGTCGCTTTGGCATTGACTTAGTTTGTCCCACACCTCGCACGTCCGCTGTTTTCTTAAGTGTTATATCGAACAGTTTTTTGTTTTTTCTGATGTACTACTACGTGTAAGAATTATTGTTAGCTTCTGTGTCTTGATTATTCTCGGTATCACAACTGATGATGTTGGCACAAACGGGTCGTGATTTAAGCACTTAAAAATAAAAATAACCTTACAACTGAAGTGGTATCTTCCGCCTCTGAGATTTATTTGTAGTTTTATATGTTACAAAACATTCGTTCACCACATTCGTGAAGTCAGCTTATTTTTTGAAGGGTACTGTTGATCACGGGCGGTGGAGCGAAGAGTTCGGAACGCATTCTGAGTTCCTCACTCCACAAAAAGCGTTTGGAAGCAAGATTCAATGCAAGAGAATCTAAATGGTCATCAACGTCTGCCAGAAGGTATCTCAGGGCAAAGAAAATATCAAAGGAGCTTGGAAAAAGGGAAGAGACGTAAACTTCTAAACTCCACTATTCAGCCTAGTGGAGCTCTTACGAAGAGAGGGTCGGAAATCATTCTCAACCAGGAAATCGCTAAGTTGAATATATATTTTCGGGTGAAATTTTGCCCTGGTATTAAGGTGGAGTGGCAAATGTGGAGCCGCAAGTAATTTTCTGGTTGTGATACACATAACATGTTGTGTGCATAATCTGTGAATCCTGTAAATGTCGATTATAAATTTTGCTGTATGTAAAACGTAATTTTAACGGTTTCTGTGCCGTAGTTGAGAACCAGGCCATCATTTGATCGACGTAACAGACCAATGGTCGTTAAGCCACAGCGCGTATTCGATCCACCTGTGAATAGCCTCCCTGTCTCTCAACTTCGCGCTCTGTACATTAAAATATACGAGCACATCATTTTCATTTATTTACTGAGGTAATGGGTTTTCTATGAGTCTTACCGTTGCTTCAACGTAATTTTATCGCGTACACCAAATTAGGATTTCGGAAATCCTGTTAGACGTTCAAAATAGACCCAGATACCTGTCATTTTCTTTGTTCCAAGGTATGAGCACACATCTTTGTCACCGAAATATAGTGTCACATTAGATATCTCTACCACAATACTACGACAGTTTCGCCAGGGGAATGACGGGACAACTAATAACTTGTTAATGAGATATTCTTAAGAAGAGACGAAAAGGCAAAGTCGCAATAGCCTCCGAATACACACTGGGACATCGGGGGCAACATGAACACTTATCGTCAGATAACCATTTCAACTACGGCTTCCCTGAGCACTTTTACCGACTCTTAACCATTGTGCCACTTCACGCGATGAGAAATTTCATTTACTGCGTTACTGTTTTGTTACTCAGAAACATTTCTGCCAAGATAAGCATAATGTATATCGTTGAAGGACTCTCCCTGTTAAAATCCAATTCCAGTCGTCGTCTTAATATTCAGCTCCCGTAATATACGATTCGTTCTGGCAGTTATGTTACCTGAGAAAATTGGACCCGATGGACGTGACATCCTTCTTCTGAGATAGTGTCATGGACCTAATTTATGAAGTTACTCTCTTCTTTCGCGTGGATATCTTCGGTAAGATAATTTCACAAGTTTTCTCATTACATTTTTCTGTGTTGCCGACCAAGTGACGATGTTAAATGATGTACCAACGTTGCAGCCAACGCTACAAGTGAACGTCAGTAATTCTGGGTTTAAAATCATGATACGTCATAGTTTACATTTTCATGGCATTTATCATGATATACATAAATAACTGATTGATGAACTGCACCAGCGAATTCACCCTTGAAATTCTGGAATTAAATCATAGTACATAGCTTCGAGGTAGGTAAATTTAGGAAACAATAACCCCAATTGAAGAAATGTTTTTTCACAACATATTGTCGCAACTCGTGTTTTCAGACTAGTGGTACAACGTGTAAACACGAGGGAAACATCACTGCTGTTGAAACATTTTTATTAGATATCTACTTTTACATCGATACTCTGCTAATCACATTTAAATGCCTGGCAGAGGGTTCATCGAACCACCTTCACAATTCCCTATTATCCCAATCTCGTATAGAGCGCGTTAAGAATGAAAACCTATATCTTTCCGTACGAGATCTGATTTTCCTTATTTTATCGTTGTGATCGCACCTCCCTATGTAGGTCGGTGACAACACAATATTTACCATTCGGAGGCGAAAGTTGGTGTTTGGAACTTCGTGACAAGATTCCGTCGCAACGAGAAACGCCTTTCTTTTAATGATTTCCAGCCCAAATCCTGTATCGTTTCTGTGACACTCTCTCCCATATTTCACGATAGCACAGAACGTTCTGCCTTTCTTTGAACTTTTCTCGATGTACTCCGTCAGTCCTAAATGGTAAGGATCCCACACCGCAGTATTCTAAAAGAGGACGGACAAGCGCAGTGTGGGCAGTCTCCTTAGTAGGTCTGTAACATTTTATAAGTGTCCTGCGAATAAAACACAGTCTTTGGCTAGCCTTCGTTGTGCCGATACCTTCCCTAACTGGCTTCACGAACTATAGTAGGGCAAGCAAGCTCGCTGCACGTGTAATATTGGTAGGTGAGTCGGAAAAGTGCTGAGGTGACATGATCCACCAACACAGTACAGTGGAGCGCGCTCGGTTACCTCATCTTCGTGAATAGAAGTAGAGCCTTGTGAAAATAGGCCTAGGGCAATCATGTGAAAATTATAATTGCTCCGGTGAACTGCGAGAGGTGTTCAATGAGCAATGCAAGAGTTTTTTTAGAAAGTTAGTTGTTTTTATTCGCGATTCCAATGCTGAATATTATTCTCCACTCATCTCAGTTCCGAGTCCTATTTTTCAACATAATTGTTGAACGTGGCGCCTTACTCCACCTTACACCTTATTGGGAAGGTCTGCATGCCAGTGTGGTACCACTCTACTGACCGACGTCGCAGCCAATTTACTATTAGGCCAAACAGGTGGGAGGTTAGAGATTCGCACTATAGGTTGGATGAAGAAGAACAGACCACTGATATTTGGTGAGCTACTCTCGGGTGCCCAGACTTATGTGAGGACTTCCGATGTCATCTAGAAAAAAAGTTTATTCACATTCTTGCGGCGACGGACACGTTGACGTCATTTCTTCAATTGGCTTAAGGTACTACAATACACTTAAGAATTGATTCGTTGCACAGTGAGGGAGTACATCAAAGAGAATAACGCCTTCTCAGTTCCAGAAGACCGCCGCCATGACTTCTGATATGTGGAAGAGGTGGTATGGCATCAGTCCGTGGGTTGCCGCTTTCTTGTTGGTTCAAAGTGATGAATATATGTTTCACCGTCAATGACGATCTTCGATAAAAATGGTCACGGTTAGCCTCGTAGCACGCCAGAAATATAGAACAGATGGTTCTTCGTCGCTCTTTGCTGTGTTCTCTTAGTCGGCGAGGAACCCAGCGGGCACAAACTGGAACATCCCAACCGGCGGTCAAACGTGGCAGCACTACCAAAAGAGACGTCCAATTAAGCAGCGAGGTGTTTGATTGTGATCCGTCGATCACCTCTAATGAGAGTGTCCGCACGCTCCAGCATTACAGGAGAGACAGCTATGTGCAGGCAGTGGGCACACGGGAGATCGGACAGGTTTGCGCGAATTTGTTGCGACGACGACAGACGCCTCGCCCAACGACTCTCTGTGCTTTCGTTCAGTCCCTGGTCTCCGTGGACGTTCTGCAAGCGCTTATGAATACCTGCGATTCCCTGGTTTTCCACCAAATGAAACTCCTTATAGGTTTCGTGGAATGCAACGTCGTTACAAACGCCGTTTTGAAGGCCGACTCCAGCCTACACCGAGAAATACTGCAGGCCTCGTCCCGATGTGTGTTATCCAGCCAGATCTATAGCTATGAGAATGCTTACCGAATACTGCTCCCCCTCACAATATTTCTTCACTACTTAACGTAATTAATGAGCAAAACGTTACGGCATTTGACCACATCAGCCTGCAGGGGCAGTATTTAGGTTTCGTTCCAAGACCTGGTGCTGCTGGTGACTGAACTGGTTGCTGACCGCCGACTTCTGCGAGAGGCCTCCAGCCGGTTCCTGGGCACTGCCGAGTGGTCTTGTATCAGTAGTTCACGACTGAACGAATCTAACGTCTTTCGTACTTGTCAATAAAATTCTTCTGGGTTAGAGACCGCATTGTCATTTGTAAAATTCCAACGTTTCGGTGTCTGTTGCAAGACGCCTTCCTCAGGGTGTGTTGCTAACATCTTTCGTACTTATTAGTATATCGGATTTTTTCAACGCCAAGGTAACATGAGAGTTAAAACCCCTCTCTGAAATAAATGATTTTCGGTTCTTCGTTGATTTTATTCTCCGTAATGAACGTGGATATCGTACAAGGATTGCAAGACATTTGACTCCCTCAGTTTCAAGACACATACTCAAAATATTGAACTAAAATGGCAAATAAAAGAAAACTTATTATTCCAACCGATCACTGCTTCTCTAGAAAAGTGGCAAGCGGTTGAATACTACAAAAAATGACCACTATTCCAATGTTTTGATACTCTGTTCAAAAATCCTTTTGTAACCAAGGATCATAGCACTACTTGAGAGTTAAGAATAGTCAGTGCTAAAGGGTGCAAACAGGGGCTGAAATCTATTTTTAATGTTAATATGTAATTTTTCAAAAGCTACAAGCCGATAGTCATATCATGTAGACATAGGCAACAGAGCAGCTCTCTACTTTCATTGTACACTATGAATAGCTGATGTTTTAAGCTTTTTCGCTACATGATGTCAGAAGTTTGTTGTGGCTCCTCCCGTCCCTAATCTTTTAAAGCAAATCGGTCATTCTACTTTATTGATACCGCAGTTAGTAAAACACGAGTACCTCTACACTAGGAGTAGTATCACTGAGTAATACTGCTAATGTCTGGTGACAACAGCAAGAAACTACCAATCTGAACGCATGGCGTAAGTCCCGCATCCTTCATGCACACGCATACCACCAAGACTGCCAAGCCACACACTAACGGGTACATTGGGTCAGAGGTGCTGTATCAGTTCTTATGCCATGTGTTTGTTGCTCGTTTCTCGGAGCGGTCCCTGGCGCTGCAGTCATGGACAGTACGGCTGGTCCGGGCATGGGTGTGTGTGTTTGTCCTTAGGATAATTTAGATTAAGTAGTGTGTAAGCTTAGGGACTGATGACCTTATCAGTTAAGTCCCATAAGATTTCATACACATCTGAACAATTTTTTGCTCGTTTCTTTTGGCGTTGTTATTAAAATAGTACTGATCGCTTCTCCCATTTTCTATAGTAAAAACAATATTTCAAAACGATGGAAAATATATGAATAAAAATCCCTCGATTATTAAAACCTAGTTATTTAACAATCAAAAATTTTAGAACTGCTGCTATGGTTAGTTGTAATTTCGGCTTTTTACCTAGGTATTAATTGAAAGATTAAAATACCTGTTAAAACTGAGACCGTGCACCAAAACCAAATACCGAAGAATACTTGTTATCCAGAACTAAAATACCGGTACCATTTTAACCAGTCGGCTTTTCTCATCCCTACTACGTGCTAACAGCGTAGCAGGCTACACGCGAGCCTGCTATTACTAAATCAGACATCAGAGTCAACCCCCGCCGTCGAGACACCGACTGCAGTGCCTACATACATTCGAATGAAATATATTGTAGAGACTACTGTGTTTATTGGTACACGAAACCGGGGAACTGGTTTCTCGATCCAGCCACCACGATCCTCTTCTTGGCTTTCTGTGGTGACTCTAACATCCTGAAACCGTAATTTAATATAAAGGTGAACTATGGTTAGATGTTGTGATGTAAACATGTAGATAGATGACATAGTGGGACAGGACAAAGGCAGGATGGGAAATCGCGTTGTATCTCCGTTAAGGAACTATCCCTGAATTCGTCTTAATTGCCTTAGAGGAGCCACGTACAACAAGAACCAAAATGGCATAACATGAACTTTGAGTTCGGAAGCTTTTAATGAAATTTCAGCATGTGCAAATATTACATGCGAGGGTGCTGAGGCATGGTGTTTGCCGATATGTTGTAACAAGTTTGTGAATAGAGCCATAAACGCGAAAGTGACCGGCTTTCCGAATTCACGGTGCGTCATGTACATCGTAACCTTATTTGTCTTTTCTGATCTATAACTCTAGGAATTTATATGTCAAAGCTGAGGTCGTCAGCTACCTAGCTCTATTCTCACAAATGACGTATACATACTGCACCGTTTCAGGGGGAACTGTGTGGGCGCATGTCCCTGACGTTTTCTGTCCACAAATAACCTCTTTAAGATTTTGGAGATCGTAAAAGTTTATAACGATTTACACTCGAAGACAAAAACGAAAAAAAAAAAGATGCACCACTAAGGACATATCCAAATGGGTCACAAATTGATATTCATTGTAAACTTCATGAAATCTGATAAGCTACACTGGCTTCAGCGTAATCAGCTATTGGGTGGGAGGGGAAGACAAACATCATTTGCATGAAAAAATCTTTCAACATTTATTTAAAAGCATTTGGTTGTACATCAGTGAATTGATAGGCCAGAATCCTCAGATAATCATCTTCCGCCAAAGAATAATTTGCAATTCATTAGTAAAAGAAATATTTAATTCTAGGTTGCAATGTTTACAGACTTTTTGACCATTGCTTTCTTAAATTGCCGCCTGCGGCGAGAAAAACTAACTTACAGTTGATTCGTCACAAAATTAAATCTATCTGGCTGCGCTATTTACAAAATGTATTTAGATACGCGAATTCGGTAACAACAACAGCGGACTTATTCTTTCACCACAACAGAATGATGCAACAGCCAATAACGGCTCGGACATAAAGTCAGCTAACGCCCAATCGCTGCAACAGACTAGTAAGGGAGGCCACGATGTTCGGATCACGGACATATTTAAAAATGTCCACTTATCATAGTCCACATCACATTGTGCTAGTTATTAAGGCGTACTACTCCGGCGATTCCGTAAAAATCTCAAGAGAAATTTTACGCTACAATGATATAACTGTGCGTTGCGACCATGATCATGAACGGTCATGTAGTTAACGTTAAATTTCCGTAATCGGTTAATTGCTGGATCAAGTCACGACCATGTTTTTTATTTAATTTTTTTTAGCTATAGTCATATTATTTCGTACATATAACATTTGGAAATAAGATGCTGAAAAACTCTGCACGAACTTTTATGGAATTTCCAATATTATTTGGGAGTTTGCTAATTATTATTACAACGAGTACCGTGCTACTTTTATTTCTATAGCGAAGTTAAAAAAATTATCAAGCGTCTTCAGACCATATTTGATTGACAACGAAGAAGAACTTGCTTCTCGTGAATATGCTATTAAAACACATAAAATCATACACCTCCAATTTCCGGCAACCAAATTTAGGAAAATGTTGCATTACGTAAGGTTTGCATTACGTAAGGTTTATTTAAAGAACATCTAGGTGGAAAGGAGCTCTCGAAATCCTACCGGATTGCGGGTTTAAGGGATTTCGGAAATCACGACAGCCATATATTTTCAGAGAAAATTTATTCGTTTGGTCGCTTCCGTATATATATTAACAAATACAATAATTGCAGTGTAGCAAACTAGCAACTAACATTGAAAATTCAATGAAATTTCATACAAATACACGTGTAGTTTTAGCATACTGCAATTCATATGTAGTGTGTTTGAAATAAAATGACGATTAATGAACAAAATGTAGTAAAGAAAATAGTGATACTCGATCCAGTGACCACCGCTTACAGAGCTTGAACAATAACGACATGAGCGCCGCCACCCGTTGCCCGGTGTGTAACCTCCCAACAGATAAATTCAGAAACCTTGCAATAAAAAGGAGACTAAGCTCCAAATAAAAATGTGACTCATATAAAACCTTTCAACAGAAATCTCGTAATGTAACCTTTCAATAATTAACTGACTGTGAATCTAAACTAGTAAATCTGCACGTCAGCAGTGTTGCGTCATGGCCCTGAAAAACCGTTCGGAATAAAATGAAAATTTTTACCTCAATGATGTCGCCGTATAATGTGTATACATCTGCTCCTGTAAGAAATTTTTCTGGCACAGCCCAGTGCTATACTGGTCACCAGATTTTGTTATGTAAGAAAAACAACTGATTTTCTTTACGATAATCTGCATGACTGTGGATAGGAGAAATTAGTAAAAACCTTTAAATTCCGATAAGTGACTGTCAAAAGTTATCTTTATAAGAGCGATTATTATTGAAAGATTTTTAGAAAACATTTACATGAGACTTTGATATAAAAATAGTACAAAAATCAGTTGTAGCAATTAACATATACAGACGGCAATAAAGAACAATAATACTTTGCTTTTACGTTAAGCTAAATCACTCAGGCACCGCCATCTTTCCCCACGACCGGCCTTGGTAATTCCATAACTCTACTGCTCCTCTCGAGCTACAAAACACCACTACTGGACTGCATTGTCCGAACTCCAGCACACAAGTGCTCTCTGTCAGCTATACGACTCGACAACTGCTCTCTACGAGCGACCTGACCCTACCGCCCGACTGCGAGTTGCTACTACTGCCGACACTGCTCTCTGGTCTGCGATTCTATTGTAGCTTACACATCGCAGGCAGCGCGAGAGCAGTCCAACGAAGTTACATCTGCTCGAGTGCGATAGCAATATATTCCTTAGTCACGGAACTCTTACAAGTCTCGCAACGCGCCGCTACACCACTGACGCGTAAAAATTCTCTTGCGACTTTTTCGAAATCGCCTAAGAAGTACGCCTTACTGTTTCCACGCTATTTTGTCCTAATTGGCTACAAAGTTTGAAGTAAATCGCCGATCCGAACGCCAGGGCTTTCCCTTGCAACGTTCAGGATTACAAATCACGGCCAAACGTAGCCGCAGAAACAGTGGTCCTTTACACTAAATTATACACTTCAAAATCTTAAATGTTGTCTCAGATACCAAAATATTAAGAAAAAAGTTTTGGATACAGAAGTTAAACTGCCACCAAGGGTTTGACCTTTGCAGCATTCAGTGCCAAAAAATTCTAGTTTATTTGCAGGAGGTCTCCTGTTTCAGTGACAAACAGTTCTAAAAGACAACTTCAGAGCAACTACGCCTTCAATAATAAATATTTTGACCAAAAGTTTTGTCCATGACGGCCACATCCAAGCATAAGGTGAAATAGGCATTTACTTCGAAGACAATCCTTTACTTATCAGGGAGTGCTTGTGTGGCAGCTACATCTGGCGAATGAAATCACTTTAATGAAACGGGCAATCAACGGTCAGTACATGACGCTTTAATGACTCAGACTGTGTAACATCATAAATTAAGGGTCGACCTGCGACAGCAATCGCACAACTTGCGTAGGGGCCGCTAGACGCCGCCGCGAGCGCTAAGAGTGCACTGCGATCGCAGGCGCGCGTGTTGCGTACGGGCAGCGAGGTGTCGCCACGAAAGCAGCTGTATGTGAGTGCCGACGGAGTTCGGCCAGCTCTCATTTTGTTGGCATCTCATATTCACCTATTCTCTTTTTTTGCTTAGTTGCTTATCTCTTATTCGTTTATGGCTCATGTTATTGTGCTCTCTTTCTGCCATTGTGATTGTTTTGATTTACTCCGAATTGAGAAGTGCTCATTTTAGCATTTCACTTTTGCATATTTCTCATTTTGCTAATAATGTGCTCCTTAGATTCTTACAGTTGAATTGATTAACATAGTCTCATGTACTGTTTGTTCATTTCAGCCTCTTCATATTTTGATGTTCTTTAAATACTGTAATAATTATCAGAAAATTTCTTCCCTTAAACTTGTGTAAAGTATTCTCGATGTAGGATTTGTTCTGTGACAGAGGTGTAAGGTTTTGCATATAAATTATATACGAAACTGTGCTTTAAAAGGAATTTATTTTTTCAGTTTGTACTACATCAGACGACAATTTTATGATATGAGGGATAAATTTGAGGGGCGAACCCATAGAAATAGTCTTTAAGTGATCCCCTTTAAAATTAAAAATTTATGTGACACTGAAAGACGTGACACTATAGGCACCGAAAATTTATATATATAAAATTATACGTCACACTGGAGGCACCGCAGGGATTTCGCCAAAACCGAGCGAGGTGGCGCAGTGGTTAGACACTGGACTCGCCTTCGGGAGGACGACGGTTCAATCCCGCGTCCGGCCATCCTGATTTAGGTTTTCCGTGATATCCCTAAATCGCTCCAGGCAAATACCGGGATCGTTCCTTTGAAAGGGCACGGCCGACTTTTTTCCCCACCCTTCCCTAATCCGATGAGACCGATGAACTCACTGTCTGGTCTCCTTCCTCAAACAACCCAACTCAAAAATTGATTTAGCTAAAGCCTATTTCTAAAGTAAGTTCATAATTTATTCCTCAAAATAGGACTTGTATGTATATCTCTATTTTTCTTGGAAAAACTGGCAATCTGCTAATCTATGTTTTCTTTCTCTTGAAAACGAGTGTATGAGCAATTGTAATTATAAATGAATTCTTCAAAATCGACGGTTCAGCTGGTGAAACGAGTTATTTGGTGAGCAACAAGCTTTATTTTGTCCTAGTGGTGTATCTACCTGTAGAACACACAAATGTAGTGAATAGTTTCCAATCGATACTTGGTGAATAATTTTCCTTTCCTACGTAGCTTAGCGGGTATTGCTCTAGATAAGTGGAACCACGACCAAGTGTGATCAAAACAGGCCGCTGCCTAAGCGTGACGGACATGCGTCCCTGAATATTTGTCCGTATTTCGTGTGACGACTAGCCTAAGATTTGAAACTGACGTGTGTAATCATGGATTTAAAGGAAGTAGGCGAAGCACAATTGGACACTAGTGAGACTGAGGAATTAGAAGTTGCTGAAAATCTTTCCAGTATACAAAAGCAATTACGAATCATGACGAGTACCATCTCCGCTATATTTTTTCAACTAGGTGAGGTGAATTTAAAACAGGAAGACGTGTCGATACGAGTACATGACATACATACACGAGTAGATAACATACATAAAAGTCAGGAATCAGTGTCGGCACAAGTAGGCGAAATGTCTCGTAAGATAGGGCAAATTTCTCAAAGTCAAACACAAATGGCTCAAGAAATAATAAATCTCATACGCGAACACGAGGACACGGTCAGACACTTAAATTCAGATCTAAAACAGTTAAAAGGAAATCAAGGCCCTCTCGAGGTCATAGTAAATCAATTGTCTACGACACTCTACAAATTATCATTAAAGCATACGAAAATATCTGTAGAAATATATTCTCGGATAAAGGAAGCCGTAAATTCCGTTACAAAAGAACAAGAAAGGCAATCGATAGATCCAATTGCTCAGATTTATGACGTAAAAATGCAAATTACTCTGGAATTATCTCAGTGGTGATGGGGAGTAAATGAGCAACTAAACAAATTTACCGATATTAAGGAGGTAGTCAAGAGTGATGTTTCCACGCCGACACTTGGAGAGAACGTAGTGGAGCCTAGTACACAAAAGCGGGGGCAAGCCACCGAATTTAATTCTGAGGTAACTAGGAATCAGGAATCATATTCATTACCGGAGGTTACGATACCTTACGTAAATGTCATTATGGAGGAAAACATTATCAAACACAGGAGGAGTCCAGTCATTCTCATCTGACATGAGTGGGGTGCACCTAGTAGTATTTATTCGCTCTTTTCGTGGCGTGTTACCCTCAAAATGGACCGAATTACAAAATATGCGTTACGTAAGTGGATTCATGTTAAATGATGCGACCTTGTGGGCCACTGAAGTCATTGAAAAATGTTCCACGTATGGCGAATTTGAAAAAACGTTTCTCGCGAAATATTGGTCTTTAGGGGTACAGCAACGACTTCGTGAGGGTGTATTGAACCCCGAACAGTTTAGTTACAGCAAAGGAACGCTCGGAAAGAATTTCGATAAGTATCTGAATAAAACGAAATACTGGGACGAGCCAATTTCGCATAAAGATTTGTTGTGCATTCTTAAAACTAAGATGCCTATTGATATACGCGAAAAATTTATTCACATCCCAGATGCAAACATTGATGAGTTTATGCTCACCCTAGATGCAATTAATCTGATGCTGGAAGATGTGTGGGCAAGATCTTTAAATCACAGTCAGTCGTGGAGGAATGGAAATATTCAGCGTCGAGAGCCGGCTGGCAGAGAACCCAGCTCGGCGTACCAAAGCCAAGACAATAACAACGCTTACGGCTACGGTAGAACAGGCCGGTGCGAACGAGGTACTGCGGATAGGAGGCAGAAACGTAGGTTCACTCCAGGATACTACAATAATAACGAAACGACACAAAACAGAAATCAAGCGAGACAGAATACCCATACACAAAACCTGATAAATCAAAACTGGCGATAGCATCGGCCCCCAATATTAATCGATGAAGTAAGTAAATGATACCGAAATGCGGCCGATTTCTCAGCCAGCGGAAAACAAATTACCGCCACATTAAGTCCCGAAGTACAGGCTGGTGCGCGAGATATGGACGATTCTGATTTAAGATTAAAGATGTTAAGGTACAATGATGGCACTGACATGAGAAATGTATTGTATAACGAGGACACTAAGTTCAGCACCAATCATCCGGCTGTTATAAAATCTGCCGTTAAAATATTAATCGAAGTTATTTCAGTGAACACAATATTTGATCCTGGGTCTGATATTAATGTGATTTCTATGGACTTATTTAGACAGATCACTAAAGCAAAACGGGTGCCAATATTGCCGGTTAGAAATTGTAAGGTTTTGGGAGCGATTGGAGGGAGAAGTAGAAGCGTGAAAATATAAGCCCAATTAGAAATAGAATTTGGAAATGTAGCGATTGAATGCACGTTCTTCAAAACTGATGCGCTGATAGTGGACTGTATTTTAGGGTTTTATTTTTTGCAAGAAAAGGACGCAAAGATCGACTTTTCTAACGGGATATGTGAGTTGAAGCTCAAACAGAAAATCGTCTCTCTAAAATTACTGAGGATAACCAACACACATGGAAGGTTTTGCCCGGGTATGCAAATGAAGTTCATTTCAAAAAATAAAACTACAGGCTCAGGGAATCAGGTTCAAGAAATAAAATATGACCGACATGAACAAATGTTAAAAATGGTCTCTGAATCTGCTCAATTGTCCTCAGAGCACTACTCACTAGTGATTCTCCAACAGAAAGAGGTTCCTACTCAGTGGTCTGAAGAGACCACAGCAGTGGTCAAAACCGGTCACCTTGATAAATAAATCGTGATCAATAATGTTTTTCATAGTAAATCCCTTATAACCATTCAGATTTAGGATTTCCGTGATGTCTAAGTCGCTTGAGGCAGCTGCCTAGACGGACCTACAAAAGAAGACGTCCCAGGGTTCCCGGGTTCGATTCCCGGCGGCGTCAGGGATTTTCTCTGCCTCGTGATGACTGGGTGTTGTGTGACGTACTTAGGTTAGTTAGGTTTAAGTAGTTATAAGTTCTAGGGGACTGATGACCATAGATGTTAGGTCCGATAGTGCTCAGAGTCATTTAGACCAAAAGAAGACGTCCGATTCTCTTAATCATTCCTTAGTCCAATCTCGTTCTGTTTTCCTCGTAGGCGGAACACTGGATCATAATCTTATTTGCTGTTGTAATATCTTGAGTATTGCACCGCCTTCTCGGTACAAGCACATGTAGTTTACGAATGACTCTCCAAATAATGTAGAAATGATGTTTCTTTTTGAATAGTTACACAAGTCGAGAATGAGCAACTTCATTCTTCGTTCAGTGGTTGTTACATGTGGTCTAAAATGTCAAGACGATGCGTTTTCGTTGGAAAGGAGATACAGGAAACCTTGTTAGTACTGTGCCCAGCTAGGAGAAAAGTTTCGCCGCTTATTACGCTTTTTCGAGACAAAGGAAAGGAGATCGTTTAAAAGCTATCCCTCCAAAAGGCAAGGGAACCTCATGAGAGTTTTATACAAAGATTATCTCTTTCAGTTTAGGTTACCTGCTAAACGGTTTTAGTATTTTGCTTACTGATGAGAGCACATTAAACTCTGCTCTTTCTATCTCAGTTTCATTACGAAGTATCATAACGAAGAATGACTTCCCTAAACGTCTCATTTACAGTGTTTAAGATTATAATTACAGCTCCTAAAACCATTTATTCTTCACCATAACGTGTAATGTAAGGTAGTAAGCATGCCCAATATTAAATGCAATTACCCAGCAATATTAATTATATTGACATGTGTTATAGTTTAACTTTATACCATTTTGAACAAAGGGATACGACAGAGGTTCGCATATCTAATTTATCTGCATTAGACGATATTTGTACTGTTCTTGGCCATCAGAGTAATGATTTTCAGCGATAACAGCTTTAACAGTCACAGATATGTTGCGTTATTATGTCATTAAAGTAGTATTTGATATAACTCGCTATAGTGTAAGAGAGATAATTTAGAAAATATTATCAAATTAACAAGACAAGATATTACAAAGTGTAAATGAAAAATAATTGAATCATGGATTCGAGATATCACGACTAATCTATGAAGCGATTGCGATCCTGCACATTATGGTTGTGAACAACTAATAAATAGAAAGACTAATTCCTGGTTATAATGCAAGCTGAAATAAAAATTAGAGCTATAACATGCCGGCTCTTACAAAGGCTATGGAGTAACCATGCAAGTTATCATATCGTGAGATCGATATTTGCAAATCGACGGTCGAGCCGAATTAGCAGGCCTGTAATGCTTATACTAAGTGAAAATCAGTATGCAATTTGCTGTAACGAGGCAGCAAGGATGAAGCACAAACTATAGCGAAGAGACCACTAAGGACAAGTACTTCTTCATAAATATGAAAAGTGTCTACTGAGACGTTGTCAATTTAACAGTTCTGGTTACTGATTTAGAAGCAGTTCGTGCTGCAATGACTAGCATTAAATTCAACTGTAAAGATTGCTGTTTGCAGCAGTGGGTTAACTTAAAATCTGGAAACACGTTTTGCAGCAATCAAAGTCAACATAGACGGTATTATCACGTAGAAGAAAATGCCGTTAGATGAATGACGAATATTAACTTCACTGAACGTAGGTTTATTCAGCACTTGCACACGCCTAAGGAGTCTCTCAGAGAGACTACCCTTCTGAACAGGAGTGAAGATCCGGACGAGGTCACCAGGCTGGTAGGCAACAGGGCGGCGGCTCGCGACATATCTTCGGCGATAGTTTTCTTGAGCCTGCAGCGTAAGGAGTCGACCTAACTGCCGAGCTTCCTCAACTCTGGTTAACACATGGACGATGTCATCGTCGTCCACGTCATCCGGATGTAGCGGAAACACGGCGTCCATCGTCGTAGTCGCTTCACGCCCATGCGCGAGGAAAAAGGGCGTAAATCCTGTTTTGTCTTGTTTGGTGGTGTTGTAGGCAAACGTCACGAAAGGTAGCACCTCGTCCCAACTGCTCTGCTCGACATTGATGAACCCTCATAGCATGTCTGCCAAGGTCTTATTAAGGCGTTCAGTAAGCCCGTTAGTTTGTGGATGGTAGGCAGTTGCCATGTGATGAGTCATGTTGCACCGACGGTTTATCTCTGTCACAAGAGACGATTGAAAATCTTTCCCTCGATCGTAATTAACGACCTTGGGTCCCAGTGTTTTAATACAGTGTATTCCACGATGAATTTGGCTACCTCGGATGCTTCGGCTGTTGTCACGGCTTTTGTAATGGCATAGCGTGTCAGATAACCAGTGCGAACAATAATCCATCTATTGCCACTAGCAGGCGTTAGAAATCGCCCGAGGAGATCAATCAGAACACGCTGGAAAGGGGTTTCGGCCGGTGGAATTGGTATGAGTCGACCAGGTGGTTTCTGAGGAACTGCCTTTCTTCTCTGGCACTAAATAAACCTGGTCAGAAAAATTAGTTGCGGATTCTACCGTGTGTCTTTACAAATCCTATATGTCCTAGATGTGTCATGGCATTTCTTTAGAACATCTATGAGCATGTGTTTCGGAATCACTGGTAGCCACCTCTTTCCAAACGGATCAAAGTTTTTCCTGCAAAGTAATCCATTAACTACCTCAAATTATCCTTTCACATCCTATGACCGATTTAAGGCAAGCATAACTGGAGATATCTTGGCGTCCTTCTTCTGCTCAACAGAGAGATCCTGGAGTGCTCCGAGAGAGTCCCTATATTCATTAAAGTTTTGATGGTCTTGCACTGGGTTTCCTTAGAGACAGTTGGCATCTTGGTGTTTTCCTCCACTTTTGTACACTATGGTAATGTCATACTCTTGAAGACGTAGTGACCATCTGGCGTGTCGTCCTTAAGACCTGTCAACCAACAAAGTGAACGATGGTCTCTTACAACTGTGAATGGCCTTGCATAGAGATACTATCGAAATTTGCACATGCCCCGGATCACATCAAGACATTCTCTTTCTGTAGTTGAGTAGTTTCTCTCGGCTTTTGTAAGTGTCCTAGAAGCATAGGCTGTAACCGTCTCTTTTCCATCCGAAATTTGCACCAGAACAGCATCGATCCCATACTCGCTGGCATCTTTGTCTAGTTCTGTAGGTGTTCTCTCATCATACAGACCAAGAACAGGGTCAGTCGCTTTTCGCAGCACATCGAAAGAATCTTGTTGAGCACAACCCAAGAAAAATTTAGCATCAGCTCTTAACAACTCTTGGAGTGGCCTGCCTATGATACAAAAGTCTTCAATAAAACGACTGTAGTAAGAACATAATCAGAGGAAGCTACTCTAACACTTTTAGGAATAGGAAATTCCGTTATAGATTACATCTTTTCTGTTTCTAGCCGCACATCTTCGTTTGACACGAGGTGACCAAGGATTTTGATTTCTTTTGCTCCAAAGAGACACTTTCTAGGATTAAGTTTCAGTCCGCCTTGTTGGAGATACTTAAAAACAGGCCTCAGTATATTGATATGTTCATCAAATGTCTCTGAGAACACTCTAATGTCATCTAAATAACGAAGACACATAGTCCACTTCAGGTGCCTTGGAAGATTATCCATCACCCGTTCAAAAGTTGCTGGTGTATTACACAAACCAAACGGCATTACCTCATACTCATAGAGGTCCAAAGGGCTGATGAATTCAGTTTTCTCCCGATCAACCTCATCTGCTTAAATTTTCTTGTATCCCGAGTACATTGTCGAGAAAAGCGTAGCCGCCTTCAGACAATCTAGTGTATCGTCATTTCGTGGAAGACGGTAAACGTCCTTTTTAGTTATCATATTAAGCTTCCTGTAATCACCACAAAAGAGCCAACTGCCATCCTTCTTCCTGACGAGGACCATTGGTGACGACCATGGGCTCTGCAAAAGCTGAATAATGTCATTCTTAATCATTTTCTCCACCTCGGCGCGAATTATTAGACGTTCCGCTGCTGACACACTGTATGGTCTCTGGTTTATTGGTTGATGGTCTCCAGTGCTAATCCGGTGCTTCTCCGTCGATTTGTCTAATTTGCTCTTCACCTGTGGATTAAAGCATTCAGAAAACTCTTGAAGAATGACAAGAAGCTTTTCTGTTATTCCTTAGTTAGTTCTGGTGATAGAAGCTAGAAGATCTTGTCTCGTAGTGGTAGCGCTAATTTCGCCCACAGACTCTGCATGGAAGGTTTCTATGACACTCAGCTGTTTTTCGTTTAACGGCTCAGCGTTTGATACGCACACGCGTCTTGGAAGGATCCGCGGTTCTCGGCGACAGACAGTCAAATATCCACAATTCATCGAATCCGTTCTTCAACGAGACTACAGATTCTTGGATGACCAAGTTATTCTTCAGTGGTATGCTTCTCTTACATTCCACTACAAGATACATGGGTTGATGCATGGCATGACACATGACAGTTACCTTCCTAGCACTGACTGCACTTCATCCAGCACACGTAGTCTCCACACACCTCGGATGCGCGTCTTCCTGTCCACAGTATTTCATCTGGTCTAGCATAATCTTCGAGCGACCACAATCCATAATTGCCTAAGAAGCTTTCAAAAAGTCCCATCCGAGAATGAAGTCGTGACTACACTCTTGTAAGACGATGAATTCTAAGGGATGTGTACGGCCACTTGTACCCACAGGAATGGCACAGCTTCCTGTAGGTTTTTCAAATTTCCCATTAGCCACCTTCAGCAGAGGTGTTTTACTGTCGACGAATACAGTTTACTGCAAATGATGACGGTACTGCTCCGAAATGACTGAATATGATGCTCCAGAGTCCAAAAGAGCTTGGGCTGGTGGGACATCCATGAGGATATCGACGTAGTTTCCTACCATTTTTGTAGTGATCGGCGACGGAGGATTTTTCTCTTAGGCGACCTCACCTCCAAGGAGGGTCGCACCCTTTAGTTTCCAGGTTGCGGCGGCTAGGTGATCCGCTGGAGCTTCTAAACGGCGATGGAGACCTTGATCGGCGTATTGGGGAGCGTCCTCTCCATCGGCTACCTTGCGGCGGTGGTGGCCTACGTCATCCTGCAACCACATCTTGTTCATATTCGTCGTCCCGGAGTTGGCGTCGGCTAAGATAGGTCTGCTGTCTTCTGGCGCGGGCGTCATCAAATATCCGCCGCCTTTCTCGACAATAGCGCACCAAATGTCTCGGTCGTCCATGGTGGAAACATACTGGTTGGTTATCCTGTGTCCTCCAGACGTCAGTCTTCCTTGGTGCCCAAACAGGTTCCTCATGCGGCATTGTAGGAACGTAACTCCGCCTGGGTCTCGACTTTTTCTCCATTTTAACGGATAATGAAGGACGAGAGATGGGGTTCAATGTCTGTTGCACTTCCTCCCTTATGACCTCTTGAAGCGTCTCGGTTTTTTGCTCGTCGTACAATCCGAGTGCCTTCTGAATTTCCTCTCTCACTATCTGACGAAAGACACTTGTGTAATCAGTTGCTTCCTCCATCACAAACTTCGATACGACGTTTGGAAGACGTTCAAACTTTTGGGCGTAGTTCTATTCCATGCATTGTGTCGATATACTACACCATTTTATGAAGTCGTCAGCCGTCGAAACCTCCTTCAGGAGTAGGGCTTGATATATGTCCTCAGGAACACCCTTCATGAGTAGTGCAACTTTATCTTCCTTCTTCATTCTAGAACCCACTATTTTACACAGCCTCAAGACGTCCTGAATGTAGGATGCTGTAATTTCTACTGGAGGCTGTACCGTGCTCTTTAATTTATCTTCAGCCTTGCACTTCTGTCGTCGTGAGTCGCCGAAATACTTTCGCAGTTCCACCTGGAATATTTCGCAGTTTGTGAACTTCTCCTTGTTTTTCTCGTACCATTGCTTGGCAGTGCCCTACAAGTTGAAAAAATACGTTATCCAAACACACGGAGTCATCCCATTTGTTAAATTTGACTATGCGCTCGTATAGCTTCAGCCTGGATCTCAGACATCGTCACCAGAGAACCCGGAAGGATGTCTCATGTGGTGGCACACAGTTGCAGTTATCGTAACGTCCTCTTCTTCTTCTGTCTCCGATAGATCGCGATCTTTTGAATATGGCTCGAACTCGAGTTTCTCGCCAAGTAAACGGCGGCTCTGTCGTGGCCTGAGAGGAGCTACTGTGTCGTCGATAATGTGCTGTATCACAAGTTTCAGTACCCAGAGCCTCCACCAGACTAATGTCACGTGGAAGAAGGTGTAGTTAGATGAATGACGAACACTAATTTCACTTAACGAAAGTTTATTCAGCACTTGCACATGCAAGAGCGCGGAGCGAACTGCCTCTTGCCAGATCACACGCAGTATTCATACAGCTATAGAACAATCCAGTACTATGATACTTGACATTTGTGGATACTTCTAGAATGTACTAGAACCGAATATAGAAATTAAAATTGTACAGTTCAGGTGAGTTGTGATCTTCCGACCCTCCATGCAACACTTTAGTATTATAGCCATTATACCACGAAGCTACTCAGCTTCTTCTGCGACAGTATTATTATATTATTGATGACAAATATCTAAAACTCTACAACTGTTTGTGGAACGGGTAATTCAGTAATTGCAGCAGGTAAAGACTACGCACTGCTAAGTCGGCTGCGTTAGCACTGGCCGTCTTCCATAATCACGGACGTAAGGCTGTAAAGGCCATTGAATACAGGTGCCCCCACCCCGAGACCGATTTAGAAACATACAGCTATCATTAAGGTTTTACAATCTTTACTGCTTTACACATTGTTGAGTTTACTCCTGGGAAAGTTTATTTGCATCTTCATGAATACATCTGAAAGGCAAAGATTGGAATAGCACCAGCGTAACATGGCACAAACCAGTTAGAGAAAATCAAAGCGGTAATTACTTAGAGGTAAATGAAGTTGTACTAAGCTATATTTACAAAGACAGAAGGTGTTTCATTGGGTTTTGTTATGCATTTAACTTGCTGTGTTCTGCACTGTATATTACTATGATTTTGAATAAAATAGTGGGCTATAGCGGTTGAACGCAGTCACAAGTAGCGATTGTCTGGTAAGTCCCATTCAAATAAAGAAGAATAGCATAGGATTCGGAGCAGTGTATTGGGCTTAAGATAGGACGCTACCTCAATAGAAAAAATGGTACGGAAAACCCAAATTTTTAAATTACCTCACGTTTGAGGGTAACAGAAAATATCTTATGAAGTACAGCACCAGCATAAACATATCGTCAGTCTTTCAATATTAAGAACACTTACGAATTTTCGTGGTAATTAGAGGTACTCGTACAGTTATACCTGAGCGTGCGTCATTGGGCATCCTGAATATCCATAGAAATATTCCTGGGAAAGAAACTATAGAAATAATTAAAGTCCTTCTCGCATACAAAAAAATATCAATATGGAAATTGACTGAACTAGTGAAAATGTTGTTACTGGTGTCATCATTCAATTATTTCACATTCAGTAACAAAATTTACCAACAGAAAGATGCGTTGGCAATGTGTGGTGGGTTATCTGGTGCCTGGCCACTAATTTTGTAAAACCAATCGGAAAACAAATTCTTTGACTGAAATCCTGATACTAGAGATAAGATCTAATTTTACTGGAGATCAGTAAATAATTATATTTTTATACAAAGAAGACTGAGCAGTACTGAAAACGTAGCACATGAAATGAGTCCTCAGCACGTGAAAATGGAATTAACTATGGACTTTGAGGAGGATAACCGCATAAACTACTTGGATATGGCACAGGACTAGCGGAAAATATGAATGTATCGTAAACAGAAAACAAACATGTAAAGAGCCGATTGCGCACGTTCAATGCGATGTTGTGCCGATTAAGATTTCAGTAGAGCCAAAAGGGAGCACAAAAACAAGTGGCCATTGTGAAAGGGTGTAAGAGAAAGGTGGTGAAAATTTATATTAAGATAAAGAAGCAGCACCTAAAACAAATACGCCGATATCAGGTTGCAGCTAAGAGTAAGAGCAAATTATAACTGACTTTAACTTAAAGTGGTGAGAGTTCCTACAAAATCAAGAGATTTTTCCCATAAGCAAATACTGAAGAAGCTTTTTGTACAAAAATCATGTAAAATTCAAGCTCCTCCATAAAAGCTGTAATAGTAGGCGTAAGTATCAGGATTCTAGTGTATACACGATAAAATGCAATGACTGTAGTAAATAGTGCAGAGGAGGAACTGTGAGGATTGTCGATACCGAATTAAGTGAGCTCACATACTCTCAGAAAAAAAAGCGTTTGGGACACTTATGGCAACCTCAATGCTCTCTATCACGACCACAGAGCAAACTTTGGACATTCTGCATACGGCTCAGAAGGGGCGATTCCATTACGTCTTTGAGGACTTACATTCACAAAACGCAAGATCCGAAACTACTCCTGAACAAGCAGAGTGAGTTCGATCGTAGAACCTATTTAACAGGTATACAGACAAGGCGATGATTGTTGCGTATAGAACTCCACGGTGACACAGGTGAAACAAAATGGGTGTGGAGCAACTGTAACGTACATTCTGCGTCCTATTTCGGTGAAAGGGCCTTCCTGTTAGACTGCCTGTCCGCGGCAGCGACCTGCAGTCGACAGGTTGGCTTACGGCGCAATACCAGTACAGAAGGAAGCAAGCCACGACCAGGGCAAGGCTGCAGCAACGGCACAGACATGAGACCCTCCGGCCTTTTACTAACATTTTACTATAAGTTTTTTAAAAGCCCTACACACGCACCAACCGACCGATCGAGTGACTAATAGGACGTGTGTAAGCGTTTTGAACCGTCGACCGATGAACTCTCCTTGTCGGGCGGCTAACACCACATAACAGCCCACCCCCGACCCCTTTATCACCCCACCTCCCGGGCGTTGTGGCCAAACGGTTCTAGGCGCTTCAGTCCGGAACCGCGAGACTGATACGGTCGCAGATTCGAGTCCTGCCTCGGGCATGGATGTGTGTGATGTGCTTAGGTTAGTTAGGTTTAAGTATTTCTAAGGCTACGGGACTGATGCCCTCAGATGTTAAGTCCCATAGTGCTCAGAGCCATTTAAACCATTACCCCACCTCTTCACGCAACGAACTGTGCTGTGTGTAGCGCTAACTCGCCAACCTCCCGACATAAGTTCGTCTTTTGTTACTGCGCACGGGATTAAATGCTGTGCTACAGAGTGCAAGGCGGACGGAACTTCAAAAGAGTTTCTGAAGAAATTCAAATGCTAAAGAAATTTGTGAGACACGTCACGATAGGAGATACAAGGTATGAAGCACTTGTTTCTCCTTTTTTTTTAACGAATCCATAACGATTTATGTGACACACAGAGAGGATAAAAGATACATATTTTAGTGCTAAAAGTCCACCGACCATCTGTATTTCAGTTTTTAGGACTTCTTTCAGACATTCTTCGGAAATGAAAGCTAAAATCCTAAATACAGACAGATTAGATCTTAGATTCCATTCCCGACACGTATTGGAAGTAAAATATAAAAATCGAACTATAGATAGTCAATGGAAGTTTATTTAGAAAATATAATTGCTCTAAATTCTATACCCTCTTGACTGCTGCCATTCAATAGAAACTGTAATATAACTAACAGCCTCTACTCGGCGCTTATAGACTCTTATCATGATTCTAAAGAAGGCTTCGCTCCGAAATATATTGTTCATATAATCTTAGTCAATTATGAAAATCTTCGACTCCCAGCTCCTTGCGCAACATAGATGTGTGAATTTCCTTTTTTTCCTTAGCCTCTTCTCTGCCCACAGATTTTTCTCGGCTTCTTTTTGGCCTTGTTACCTCTGTAACAGCCAAGCCATTGCAATCTCCCATTTCCACTGTAAAACGAAAAGGGAACTCGTAAAACATAAACTCGATGAACTTGAGATAAACAAATAACAACAATTCAGCGCTGTAATAGTTAATTGCAGTCGGTCTGGACGTGTGAAGGCTGCTACGGAAATGGTCGATCCTTTAGTCGACCGATAAGTTGGTGCATTTGTAGGGGCCTTTAACCTTGATAAGCAACATATTTGAATTAAGTACATCGAAGAACCGTATTATTACCACAAAAACAAGAATAATGACTAATTTTCCAAGTTACAAACTTGGATTCTAGCAAATCAGTATTTCGCTCGTGACATGCCATGTAAATTTGCTGGACGGGCTACTCTTGTAACCGATACGTTCATGTACTTTCCGCTGTATTTCATGCTTGACGTTGGCATTTTGTATTTCGTAGAATATTTTGTGAGTTGTTATTGTATTGTTCTCTACAGATCTTAGGATGGTTCATGTTGAACCGAAACCAGCCATTTAAAAATTAATGCAATCAAGACGGGCAATAAGTCTATTCTGAGATAAGTCTATTTTGAATGTTAACTTTATACGAATCAAAGCAAAACAGGCGTGGTTGGCTTGCTGGCATGTGATTCGCCTCCTGCTATTAAAGTTTCGCGTGTGACAGTCTAAGAAAGGACCGAATATCCTGTAACTCGTGTTACCTTAAATGTAAACGTCACTGGCAGGTGTATTCTGCTATTTACAATCCCATCCATTGAGGATGTCTCAAACTGAATTGAGAGAAATATGTTATATGAAAGTTTGTAACCATGTTTTCTACTCTGGATGTAGGAAGTAAATCTCTGACATTGCGTAATACATTGAAGGGCATCCGAAATTCATATATTTTACATTACTCAGCTATGTCATTTAAGATTAGTTACCTCGTAGGTCTCAGAGTTTCTCTGACTTTTATTCAACCAAGACGGATAACGGTGGTTTGACCATCAGATTGAGTGTGTAGTTCAAGTCATGCAATTTCTGAATTTCGCCTAAAATCTAATAACAAATAAAAGAATGGAGGGACTACATTCATTTGCTGAGGGAGTTTCCACACACAACTTCCCATGTCTCTGGGTTTACGGTGGTTGTGAATGAAATTTGTTGTTATGTATAGGTAAAATATTAGTTCTTTCCTCGAAATATGTGTGACGTTCGTTCTAATACCTGTGCTCTCAAATAATATGGTTCAAATGGCTCTGAGTACTATGGGACATAACATCTTGGGTCATCAGTCCCCTAGAACTACTTAAACCTAACTATCCTAAGCACATCACACACATCCATGCCCAAGGCAGGATTCGAACCTGCGACCGTAGCAGTCCCGCGGTTCCGGACTGCAGCGCCTGGAACCGCACGACCACCGCCGCCGGCTGTTGATAACTGTGTGGATGCTAAACTCATGTGGATCTAATACACTTGTTGAGAGAAGTCGCTTCTCTGTTTCCTAAATCTAATTTACTGGTCTTTGAATTTCGCAAATAGTATTCGGTTCTGAAGGAGATTCCAGGTATTGTAGGTTAAGGACTAGCCTTCTGCGTTATTGTCATGTCAATGAAACGTATAAAACATGCGGATGATGGGGAATCTACTCCTCTCCTTCTTATTAGCTGTCTTCCTAGTACTATTCTTACTGATTTACGAGGCTTCGTTACTACGGCCTCTTCAACCGTCCACCGTCTTCGGGAATGGAGTGCTTCCATGGGGATTCCCGTCGGTTCACATTGGTATCTGCATCATTTTAAGACCGTATGTGCAGAGTATAGCAAACACACTCAAACAATTCTTAGTACAATGTCCAGGACGGCAATCTGGTCATTTATCAATCCGGAACCCCTGTTCGGAAATCCGTAATTTCAGCACTGCTAAGAGTGTGACGTGTTGTGGCACACATTGTGCGAGGGTTCATGCGATTGTCTTACATAATTACCTCTTGGCTGCTTATAAAAGCGACAGCCCCAGCAATATACAGTCATACTGCAATGGAATTCCAATGAGTAATTCAACACTTTTTTTCCCGGCCTACTTTAAATGGAAAAAAATTGCAGAATTTGATGTGGGCCATCGCAGAATATTCTCGCTTCAGCCTCTATAATTTTATGAAGTTCTGATAGGCGACACGGCTATAACGTTGCCTTCAAATTGGCCTCTGTAACGGAAGTGCATTCCAAGCAGGAGCTGTAACTGAGTTTCTTTTGGCGGGAAACCAGAGCATTGCAGACACTCGTAAGCGCTTGCAGAATGTCTACAGTGGCGTGGCAGTGAACAGAAGCACGGTAAGTCGTGGCGTGAAGTGTCTGTCATCATCGCAGAGAGCTCGCGGAAACCTTTCCGATATCCAGTGTGTCGGGTGACCGCATACAGCTGTGCCTCTTGCAGCGTTGGAACATGCAGACACTCTCATTCTATGTGATCGATAGATCACAATCAAAAGTATCGCTGCTCAACAGGACCTCTCTGTTGGTAGTGCTGACACACGAGTTGTCATACTCAAAGACGTCTTCTTCCTCATCCACCTTACATCTTGCATCTTCCAACACCCAATTGTTCGGTCCAACGAAGGATGCTGTACGTGGATGCAGTACCTGGGTGATATGAAGGTTACTCATACAGCAGGAAGTTAGCTCTAACATCAACCTCTAGAGTGGTATCAGGCGGACTTAGTAAGGTGGCATAAGGCCATTGCATTGAACGGAGATTATGTTAAAAATAGGGTTCTGTATCCAGAATAATGGGGAATAACATGGTATACTGAAGTACTGAATAAAACGAACCTGCTTTCAGAACAGAATTGGTTGCTTTACATATTGAATACCCTTCACAGTAATCAATACCTTGCAGCATAAAAACGTTTTCACAAAAAGTTTCTCTAAATTCATAGAAGCAGTTTTCGTATCCCATTAACTAATGAACTAGGTTACTTGATGGCTGCCCTTTCTTTGCATTGCTGTACGAACATTTAGTATTGTACCGAGCGTTAGTATACCGTTACCATGCATTCGCACTTTATTTCACTTTCCTATTGAAAACTATAACTGGTGTTTACAAAATCTCCCGGATATAGTATTGTGGAATCGTTTTACCTTACAGAACAATGTTTACATTAATGTACTTCCACACTTTATTTCACTTTCGTATTGGAAACAGCCACCGACCCTTTACAACGCACCCAGATGTATAATTATTTAGTCATTTTAGTATACTGACAACTTTTAGATCAGACGTGACAAGGGCTGCTTGCAACAGTCGAATATACAATGTTCTGTATGAGAAAATGATGATATGAATACATACCTGGAGAAGTTACTGAAAATCAAAATGGGTAAGCCTAAAATCGCGTCTGACACTGAATATTTACCACCCCAGATTCATTACTTATCTCTTAGGAAAATTAATTTCCGCACAGTTAACATTATGCATTATGTAACTCTTATGTCTTCCACAGACAGCCCCTGCGAGGCAGACTACACTCAAGACCCTCCTGTGTACCATATAAAATACACAAGCACTTGCAGGCGCAACTAAGAGGAAAACAATTCTTCAAAACAAACAGAACTTGCTAGAGACAAATGCGAACCTTTTTCTGCAGAAGTCGCCTCACAGATAAAGGGAAAGTTGGAGTACTCCGCCGGCCTCCTCCGGCTTTATAAGGCCAGTGCAGCAGCAGTACAGCCAGTTACTCGCCGAGCTGGGAGCAGTTCCGAAGGACCTCACCCACGCTTTTGATGTGTATATAGTGATTGTTCGAGAAGTGTAGTTCAGTTTCAATAAACGACATTATTCTGAGTGTTCTACAATACTGAGTATTCCTCAGTAACTCACTTGTGGTTACTATTATGATCAGAATCGGTGATAAGGACAGGGGAGAGGCACGATTCTAATTTATCACCAATATTTCCATTTCACATACTGTTGGGTGTCATATGCATTTCTATCAGCCGCCTTTTACTTATGGAAATATTCAAATAGTCAGATTTTCTGATACATGCGGACAAATCCTCGTAGATATGACAAACTAATTACAGATAAAATTAAATGAAGTTTCTCACAGAATCAACGGGGAAACAAATATGAGGAAAACACTGGCAAGAAGACGGAATAGGGTGACATGAAATGTGTTAATACACCAGGAAACAACACCCATGATATAAGAAAGAATCGTACAAGGCAAAAACAGTCTGGCAGTACAAAGACTGGAATAAATCCAATAAATGAACCAGGCTGTTGAGTGTATTTACTACTGTCAGAGGAAGACTCTGGAACAGGAAAGGAATAGTGACTAGTTGCATCAAATCACATGACTGACGAGCACTTAAAAAACGCAAGAAAATTGTTATCAGTTTACACTCCAAGGATATGACAGAAAAATATTTTTATATATACCCGTAGGCACACCTACAACTTATTTGCAAATTTATGTCATAAATTTGTAGATTTTTAAGATTTCAATCATAATGTTGCACCTCTGTCTTCTGCCAGAGAGATCGATATCCAGCGATGTCTGTTAACAACAACCCGTCTGGTGGCTGGTAAGAGGAGGGCCGTCACAAAGGCCTGGTCACTAACGCCAAGGCATAGGAACGACCCGGCAGCCAAGGTGCTTCAAGACACCTCCAATCATCTTGTGCTAAGTCCTTACTTCGATTACACAGTACTTTCGTGACCAGGATTTTTATTCGATTTCAGTTTTACTACGTATGGAAAAACTAGTAGAAGCTGACCTCGGGGAAGATCACTTTGGATTCCGTAGAAATGATGGAACACGTGATGAAATACTGACCTTACGACTTATCTTAGAAGAAAGATTAAGGAAAGTCAAACCTACGTTTCCAGCATTTGTAGACTTAGAGAAAGCTTTTGATAATGTTGATTGGAATACTCTATTTCAAATTCTAAAGGTGGCAGAGGTAAAATACAGGGAGCGAAAGGCTATTTACAATTTGTACAGAAACCAGATGGCAGTTATAAGAGTCGAGGGACATGAAAGGGAAGCAGTGGTTGAGAAGGAAGTGAGACAGTGTTGCAGTCTCTCTACGATGTTATTCAATCTTTATATTGAGCAATCAGTAAAGGAAACAAAAGAAAAATACCGATTAGGTAGTAAAATCCATGGAGAAGAAATAAAAACCTTAAGGTTCGCCGATGACATTGTGATTCTGTCAGAGACCGCAAAGGACTTGGAAGAGCAGTTGAACGGAATGGAAGGAGGATATACGATGAACATCAAGAAAAGCAAAACGAGGATAATCGAATATGGTCGAATTAAGTCGGGTGATGCTGAGGGAATTAGATTAGGAAATGAGACACTTAAAGTAGTAAAGGAGTTTTGCTATTTGGCGAGCAAAATAACTGGTGATGGTCGAAGTAGAGAAGATATAAAATGTAGGCTGGCAACGGCAAGGAAAGCGTTTCTGAAGAAGAGAAATTTGTTAACATCGAGTATAGATTCAAGTGTCAGGAAGTCGTTTCTGAAAGTATTTGTATGGAGTGTAGCCATGTATGGAAGTGATACATGGACGATAAATAGTTTGAACAAGAAGAGAATAGAAGCTTTCAAAATGTGGTGCTACAGAAGAATGCTGAAGATTATATGGGTAGATCACATAACTAATGATGAAGTATTGAATAGAATTGGGGAGAAGAGGAGTTTGTGGCACAACTTGACAAGAAGAAGGGACCGGTTGGTAGGACATGCTCTGAGGCATCAAGGAATCACAAATTTAGCATTGGAGGCAGCGTGGTTAAAAATCGTAGAAGGAGACCAAGAAATGAATACACTAAGCAGATTCAGAAGGATGTAGGTTGCAGTAAGTACTGGGAGATGAAGAAGCTTGCACAGGATAGGGTAGCATGGAGATCTGCATCAAACCAGTCTCAGGACTGAAGACCACAACAGCAACAACGTATGGAACTGATGTTCTACGGATTATTGAAAGACTTGTTGGACCTTGGTGTCTGGATTATCATTTTGGTGTATTCTACAACTTACGCCGACCCGTCGTGCACTTGAATTGTGATTACAGTGTATCCATATATTCTTGTGTTGTAATCTCAGCAGATGTAACGGCTACCACATATCTATTATTGTAAAACATGTTATACAACTAGTTAGTGCTGAGGATTGTGTGCGGCAAAACATCATATAACGTCGTTCTGTACACATACCACAGTGCTTCCACAGCGTTAACAACATGTGAAACATATTTTACTATGTGGTGTACATCATTTAAATTTTCAAGTCCGTCAGATGATTCGATATACATAAACACTGGTTGTAGGATTTTGTATTTTTTCGGCACTGTCTCATATGTAGTGCTTGTTAGAAGTTGAATCTCAGGTGGTAGGATTCTGCTTACACCATGTATTTCCACAAAGCACTATTAATTCAGCATACTGCGAGACCTGTTGAAAATGTAGTTAACGACGGTGAACTCGACTCTGATATGTTAAAAGGAAAGTTGCTGAGCGATGTCTCCTTGTGTTAACTCTCTATACACATCAGAGTTTGTACCCATAAATCTCCGAGTATGTTCGAGGTAGGGAAGGGCACATTACGTTACAAATGTCAGTTGCTCTCGTGAACGTGAATAGACGAATATGTACATATTACTGCGGCATAGGGTTTCCTTGAAAACCGTGTCGTTATTAATTTTTGTTAATCATGAAGAGTATTAGCCCGTTGAACCGTAAACCGTTATCTTTAACGGTAGTCAGCGCTCTCGATCATGAATGCAGCTATACCGTCTCCAGCTAAGAGTGGACGTAACTTAATGACCTAAGACTACCATGTTTCTCTTACATATGAATGAACGAAACTGTCTCTAAATAGTCGCCATACTCGTTCTTCTAGGGACATCTGAAAATGTGTCACCCGTACTGGTCACGAAACCGGTATCCCCTGCTTGCATGGGAGACGCTCTATCCATCTGAGCCACCGAAGGCACAGAGGATAGTGCGACTGCAAGGACTTATCGCTTGCACGCCTCCCGTGAGACCCACATTCTCGACTGTCCACAACCTACAGTCATAGTGTTCCTAATATACATTTGCCCGTTCACTCATTACTCGCGCCTGACTAAACTGACGAATCCCATGAGAATTCGGGCAAAGCGTGCGCATTCGCACAGAAGGTCAATGGCCGGGTAGCCTTTAACAATATGAATTTGGTATCTGTTCTTTCGGGAACAGATACCATCTTCATATACATTTATATCTTCTTTTCATTGCAAATGCATTGCAGTTTCATACAAAGTCTGTGACGAATTTTTCAGAAGTTGAGATACTTACACTGCTTTGCAGCTCAAGTAGCGGTCGCATCTTCGTGTAATAGTAAGTTTTCAGGCGTATTACTTTGTGCGCCATCTACGAGATGCAGCGATTTTCAATTTATATTCCAATAACTTCCCTAGATGACAGTTGAACGCATGTTGATCTCTTTGAGTGCGTGAATTTCTGTAGCGGCATCCTTCTGCTCTACAAAGAAAATATGCACCATAGAGGGCGTTGAGAAATGGCTGTTGCTCTGACCACATGCCCTGTATTTCTTCTGTGTTTACAGGTTGTGCAGCCGATTCTGCGTACTGTAATCAGCAGACTGGTCCGATATTCATGTCGGGAACAAGCCGAGATGGTGTTTGTGTATGGCCAAGCACATGGAAATCGTCGAGAGGCAGCATAGCTATAGAAAAACAAGTATCTTTACAGACACCGACCACATCACACAATATTTAAAGCAATTTTGTGACCGCTCATTTGATCATGGGTCCTTTCCGACAGGTGAACGTGCAGGGAGGCGGCAAACTGTGCATACACCAGATTTTGAGGGCCAGATCCTACAGGATATTGAGACGAACCATGATACAATCGCCAGACAAGTGGCCCGCCTACAGGTGTAAGCCAAAGTACGATTATGTGTATTCTGCATGACAATCGCTGCTATCCCCGTCACCTGCCATTCTATGGAGGCCACTCTGAACGTCTACTGTGACGTGGATGTGATGCAGCTCCGTACCGTGTTCCGGAACGATTTGTTGTCGTTGCACGCACACCGTATATTTCCGGACGCATGTTCATAAAATATTTTTTCCTCCATTTCCAGTCAGAAATCGGTCCTAGCAACTTGTCGGTTTTATTAATTTTCGCCCTGTATATTTCATAACTGCTGGCATAGAAAATACGTTTACAAATTAAATATGTGTCTATCTCTTACTGCAGATCCGAAGATGGCAGCAAAGTACTTTTGGAATCGGTAATGAATTCAAAATAAATAGTTAAATGCGATCTTAGCTTTAAAGTATTTCAACGGGTTCAAATGGCTCTAAGCACTATGGGACTTAACATCAGAGGTCATCAGTCCCCTAGACTGACAACTACTTGAACCTAATTAACCTAAGGACATCACACACATCCATGCCCCAAGCAGGTTTCGAACCTGCGAGGGTACCAGCCGCGTGGTTCCGCACTGAAGCGCCTAGAACCGCTCGGCCACAGCAGCTGGCTTGAAGTACTTCTTCAAATATTATCAAATGGGAATACTCGGAGGGAAGACGATGCTCTTTCCGTAAGGCACTATTGTGCAAATTTAGAGAACCTGTTTTTGAGACCGAGTGCAAAACGAGTCGTCCACTGCCTACGTACGTTTCGCATCAGGACCAGAAAAATACTCTATTAAACAGTCTGTTCTCCCTCAGCCTATTTGCGAGTGGAACAGGAGAGGAAATGACCAGTAGTGGTACAAGGTATCCTTCGTTTTGCACCTTACGGTGGTTTTCGGGCATGTAAATGTATTAAAACTGATACCTAATAAGACGTGTCGTAGACTACAGCATGCCATGATACACAGCTATAGGAAATAAATTCTTAGTTGCCCTGCATCGTACATGCGAAAAGCCGCCTATCCAAGCGCCAAGATCAAAATAAATGTCCCTCTGCAGAAGTGTCACTCCTCAGTACTAAGTGTTCCTATGCCTTTCCAAGGCCCTAAACTGTTTCGCGAAATTATTTTAATTTTCCTTCAGCTAACCAGTCCTCAGTAGAAAATATAGACACTTCGAGTGACCATTTTCTGTTACTGCTTATAATACTGCTTTAAGGTGCTGATGTCTCTTTCCAGAGGACATTACGGAAAACCGAACATCCTGCAGGAATCACTTGTCTCTGGAAAGAGCCATGTTGGGACAGATAATCACTGTTTCACGGGATTAAGAGAAATTCTCCAACACGGGTAGCCTGAAAAACGGTACTGTTGCCGACTATTGTGAGTTACCAGCGCTAGCCGACTGCCGCAGCCAGGACGATCCGCATTATTGTTGGTTATCAGTTGGCTCTTACTCTGCCAAGCAGATAATTTATTTTTGTTATACCATCGTTAGAATATAATGCTCTTTTTAAAACAAAATTTAATTCTTCCCACCGCATATTGCAATGTCTGTGTTGCAGATGAACAAAACTTGCTTGTTTTCATCATTAGCGCCACTTGTAAGTTTTTTCCCTCTTTTTAACTACCAATACTGCTCATATAAATGTGTCGATTTTGTTTAGATCTGGCCTTAGGAGAAACCTATTTGTGTCATAATATTTTCTTTACAGAGTAGAAGATTTACATGTTGTATTGTATGGAACTGAGGACCTCGAACCAACGGAGAGGATTAGATCCTGGCCGTAGCCCGCAGTGGTACACAACCTAAGAACAGGCTACAGCACTCTACTCACTCCACCGCCGCCCCACACCTAACCCAGGGTTATTGTGCGGTGCGGCCCCCAGTGGACGTCCCCGGGAACGTCTCACACCAGCCGAGTGTAACTCCAACGTTTGCGTGATACAGTAATATTGATGTACACTTACGTGGAGAAAGTGTTTGCGCAGCAATCGCCGATAAATAGTAACTGAGGAGGAATAAGGGGAACCAGCCCGCATTCGCCCAGGCAGCTGGAAAACCGCCTTATAAACCATCCACAGACTGGCCGGTACACCGGACCTCGACACTAATCCGCGGGACGCATTCGTACCGGGGACCGGCACGCATTCCCTCCAGGAAAGCAGTGCGTTAGACCCCACGGCTAACCGGGCGGGCGAGTGGAAGGATACCGCTACAGAAATTCCGCATTCCAAGACATCAAAGGAACATGTTCTCAGCTGTCATCTAGAGAAATTATCGGCATATAAATCGAAGATGCCTGCATCTCCTGGATGCTACACGAGGCAATATGGCTGAAAAGTTACTAGGACACGAAAGTGTGACCGGTACTGGAAGTGCAAGATAGTGTAAATATATCAACTTCTGGAAAATTCGTTATCGATTTTGTATGAATCTGCAATACGTCTGCAAAAACACGAATTCGTTCCTTTATACGTAACAGGAACATGACTGGCTCAGTTCATAGGTCTGTTTTTCATTTCCAGTGAGGAATCTGTCCCTGCTGGTTTTTGCTTTTATTATTGTCCACCTTGTATAAATATAGTATTTACATATAGGTAACATGCTTCATCTTTTTCAAAATTATGCAATATATTCTGACAGTGTTAAAAATTTAAGTAGTTTGGAAATGCAAGCTACCCCAGCAGGTATATCACAACCAACCTACATATCGTTAATATACATGCTATTCACAATCATGTTTCCATGCAACTTTCGATGATTACTCGCGACTAGATACATTCTCGTCAGGAGCTGTGACAGGCATGCTACTTCTTATATCCACTATGTAGTTTCATTTCTGAAGCAATTCATCCATTTATATGTACTAGTAAAAAATGGCGATGTGCTACTGAAATACCTCACACATGATTGAGTGCACTGTCGCGGCACTCTCAGCGATCTACAGTGGAAGGAAGTAAGATTTGATTTAACGCCCCGTCGACATCGATGTCATTAGAAACGAAGCACAAGCTCTAATTGTCTCAAGGATGGGGAAGGAAATCGCCTTTGCCCTTTCAAAGGAACCATTTCGTCATTTTTCTGGTGCGATTTAGGGTAATCACGGAAAACGTGATTCTTGACGGGCGGACGCGGGTTTCAAGCGTCGTCCTTCCGAATGCGAGTCCAGTGTGCTAACCACTGCGCCACATCGCTCGACGGAATGCAGGGCGCGAGAGAAATAACGTGACGATTGCATTGCGGACTTTCTTCGAAACATTTACTGGTGGACGTGAGTTATTTCTATATACTGCTATATAGTGGTCACCAGCCTGACTTTGTTTCGCGATTGCACAGCTCTCCACGACACCCTGTTCTGTGAAAAACCTCTTTATTTCCGCCTAACTGCTGCAGCTTACATCCATGTGAACGTGCTTTTTTATATGGGCCTTGTACCGCCTATGTAACTTTCACAGATACACAGTTGCTTCCGTTACCTAATAGACTTCCGCTTTAGAGTTACAGATGCGTCTTAACAACCGATCCCTTTTTTAAAACCACTCAACACTGTGAGAAGAATACACTACATCTACAATTGCTGTAAATATAGACCTGCCGTTGATGCCTCCGTTTTAAGACAAGCTTTAGGGTCAATATTGCTTCACATGTATCTTTAACCCTCACAGTATGAAATGGGGGGAGGAGGGTTTTTTAAGCGGTACTTTATGCTCAGCACTTAAAGACATTGTAGTGTCTAATCAGTCAATTTATGTTTTAAAATTTTGAAAAAAATATTTATTGTTTTGCATGATTTTTTCTACCATATTCCACACATGTTTCAAAACATCCCTGTAGAAGAAGTCACTTTCGCCGAAATAATGTCGTATTCAGTGGGGTTCAGTTTATTTAAATTCATATAATTCAATTTTTTTTTGTTTTTATAATATTGATTTTAATAATTATACTCTATTGTTCATTTGCTAGATTAAAACTTCTTTCTTTTTATATTTTTCGGCTATATTGATTCCTGCTTTGCATTTTACTTTGGGTTGGGAAGGTGCATCTGTAGATCTATCCATTTTTTCATTAGACTTATGAGGTGTCTCATCAATTCTTGGTGCAGTAAACTTTATTAAAATAGCAATTAATATACGATCAGAAAGCATAACTTTAGACTAAACACCCTTATTTGTTTGCTCTGTAGCCATCATAACCCTCCTTCTTCTTTTTCACTTCCTGTTTTAGCAGGGGCTATTACCATATTACTAACAGACCGAAACTAAACACATCATTCTTTGATCCTGCAGGACCAGGTCTAGGACCTTACAAGTCGGTATCTCTCTAAAAGGTATTTTGAGAGTAAAGGTCAACAACAATAAATGAAATTTGCATTTTTGAAATGGTTTTGTGGTGTTCATAAAGTTGGTAACTCACGTAATTGAAAGCGTGTTCACGTTGCTAAGAGTGTGCTAGAAGCTATTTTCCATTTCTTGAACATACTTATGGACCAGTTCCATCTTAAAAAGGTCAACATTTATGAACGAATTTGGTTTTTTAAGGTTTTATGTTGCGCATAAAGTATAATCCCGATCGCCTCCCATGGTAATGTATGTTATGGAAAATGTATTGGTATCGGTAGGGTTAATGTCTCTCTAAAGAGTAGAAGGAAAAAGTAAAGTGACCTATTCCATGAAAAAGTTGACGTTGGTAGCTCACAAAGAGAAGGGCGTGAAATTAAGGCAGCCGTAGTGTTTTACGGAGTGAAAATTGCGGCAGGGAGAGGGGTGGGGAGAGGGAGGGGGTGAGTGGGTGTTGAGTCGTGTGTGTTTGCGTGCTGTCGCCCTGTGGTGGGGCGAGCGCGCACACATCGGGGAGGACCGCGACACGCCGCCCACCCCCCGCAACCCCTCCACGCCTCGCCGAGGCTGATGTTTTATTTAGGGGCCACCGCCACCGCCGCCGCCCTCATAAAAACGTATTCACGGCCGATAAATTATTCCGCCCGGCGACCAGCCTGTCTCCGGTAGGCATTGTTCAAAACTCGCGACTGCGGATGATAATTCCGAAAATTATTATTTCTGTACTCGCGCCCCGCGGTTGCATATTTATTAACGCCATTTGGAAGACTTCCAGCATTTCTGTCGGTAACGACGTCATTCCGCCGTCCCATCTCTCAGAGCGCCGCCGCGCGCTGGATAGGAGCCTTGTAACATATTGCTACACCTGCCACTTTAAAACCCGTGTCCATCAGCCAGCCAAAACCCCAACTTTCTAAGGCCTGACTTTGTACTTCGACAATGAAGCGACGCTAAAAATGGTAAAAGTTTACTGAAATATCTTTGGAATAACGCTTACAAAACCCTCCATATCTTCTGTGGTCTGTCTGTGTATTGGTTTGTACCACTGTAGAACTTCTATGTGATCGTGCTTCTGTGATCATCTAACTGTAACCGGGAAGTCTCTAGCACAGAATTATTTCGAATAATTGTGTTGTAAGTGGTGTATACGTTTGTACGCCCTACCCACACAATCATAAAGAAGAATCACACAGTCAAAGTCGGCTTGTTTTAAATTGATACTTATATTTCGCCATAAAATAAATCTCAGAACGTTGTCGTTAATTACTTTCATGACTTTTAAAGCAATAAAATATACGACTAGAAAAGTAAATAGCCTTCAAGAGCCTGAAGTACACACAAGTAATTACACACTCACTTTCAAGTGTTGATCACCAAAAATGTCATCAATCTGAAAAGTTTTAAAAAAATTTTCTTTTTAAAATTCAGTCTTGATCGAACCACGTATGCTACAAGAACATTGTGACAGGGTGTCGGTCATATCGCATGACCATCATCATACCTGTAATTTAATTTAGAAAGTAATAGAAACCTTACTAGATTGACAATAAAATTTGACAAAATGCTTATAAGAATAAAATACAATAAGACTTGTTATACCCATAGTTTGATCGCTGTTCCAAAAATGTTTATTAAAACCTGAAAGTAATCTGATCATCGCACTGTCATATATACAAACCCACCATCACTGAATTGTGGTAGAAAATCAGTTTACTTCTCCTATTTTACACTTCGCTGGTTCCCGTAATGATTCTTTATGATGCTAATTCATATGCCGTGTATGAAGCTGAATGGATCATTGTACTGCCACGACGAGCTGATATGTAGGCATTTGGCTGAACGGAAGACTTTTACAACCTTTCGAAATGAACATTTAACTCCAGAATGCCTAGTTATTTTCGAGCTCTTCCACCTAACCAAAGCATAGTCACCGCAGTTGCTGCCATAAAATCACAGTATTAATAGAATCAGGTAGAATAGATAAAATAATTATTTTCAAGCACCTTTTTTCATCTAAAATAGTTGTCTTCAAAGTACATAAACAGCATACATTTCGATTATAGTTGACTATGACTTAGCAATTTCATGAAATTAACAATTATTCTGTGATGGAGCTTAACAAAGCCCGTAAATCTTCGAAAGTTCGCTACAGTTCTTTCACACTAATGTGGTTAAAATTATGAAACTCAGTACACATACAACATTTAATTCATAAGAGTAACTATTCTGTCTGATGTAACGTCTCTTAACAAAACACATATTGTATGTGGTAAAAAAGTGAGAAAAGAATAATTGAACTGGATGATTGTAATTGTGTGGAGAGCGATCGTGTGAACTTTATGTAATAAAGAGAAAGCATTATGTGTCATGTTCTGTTCTTGTATAGAATTATGTACCGATTTTTTTAAAGATAATATCTGTGTCAGCGGGTACTGAAACCGCCACAGATGGTACGAATGAAATATCAAACAAAGATGACAATATGTGACTAGTATAAATAGTAGTGACAGAACATTAATTTCTCTGTCGTCTTCTTGTAGTTGCGTGAGTAGGAAGAGCCTGTGACTTTATATTGCACGCTTGCGCAGCATTCTCTTGTCAAGAGTGAGAGACGTACGCCATTACGTACTCATTGTAAAGGTCTGTAATAATTTAATCTGTGTAAATGTTTTGAACTGAGTTACTTAGTGAAAACTTGCATAAGCTTGCCTGGTATTTTATCCCATCCTTTTGAGAGGTTATCAGTTATTTAAACATTATTCGTAGTGCAGAGATGTGGTACGAACGAACGAGCCGCTGCCGCGGCGCATTCAAACTGCTCTACATGAAACCTATCATACCGCAAAGAAGCGGACAGTTATTTTTATTTTTTTTATTATTTCTCATCAGTCTATTGACTGGTTTGATGCGGCCCGCCACGAATCCGTTTCCTGTGCTAACCTCTTCATCTCAGAGTAGCACTTGCAACCTACGTCCTCAATTATTTGCTTGACGTATTCCAATCTCTGTCTCCCTCTACAGTTTTTGCCCTCTACGGCTCCCTCTAGTACCATGGAAGTCATTCCCTCATGTCTTACCAGATGTCCTATCATCCTGTCCCTTCTCCTTATCAGTGTTTTCTACATATTCCTTTCCTCTACGATTCTACGTAGAACCTCCTCATTCCTAACCTTATCAGTCCACCTAATTTTCAACATTCGTCTATAACACCACATCTCAAATGCTTCGACTCTCTTCTGTTCCGGTTTTCCCACAGTCCATGTTTCACTGCCATACAATGCTATACTCCAGACGTACATCCTCAGAAATTTCTTCCTCAAATTAAGGCCGGTATTTGATATTAGTGGACTTCTCTTGGCCAGAAATGCCTTTTTTGCCACAGCGAGTCTGCTTTTGATGTCTTCCTTGCTCCGTCCGTCATTGGTTATTTTACTGCCTAGGTATCAGAATTCCTTAACTTCATTGACTTCGTGACCATCAATCCTGATGTTAAGTTTCTCGCTGTTCTCATTTCTACTACTTCGCATTACCTTCGTCTTTCTCCGATTTACTCTCAAACCATACTGTGTACCAATTAGACTGTTCATTCCGTTCAGCAGATCATTTAATTCTTCTTCACTTTCACTCAGAATAGCAATGTCATCAGCAAATCGTATCATTGATATCCTTTCACCTTGTATTTTAATTCCACTCCTGAACCTTTCTTTTATTTCCATCATTGCTTCCTCGATGTACAGATTGAAGAGTAGGGTGAAAGGCTACAGCCTTGTCTTACTCCCTTCTTAATACGAGCACTTCGTTCTTGATCGTCCTCTCTTATTATTCCCTCTTGGTTGTTGTACATATTGTATATGACCAGTCTCTCCCTATAGCTTACCCCTACTTTTTTCAGAATCTCGAACAGCTTGCACCATTTTATATTGTCGAACGCTTTTTCCAGGTCGACAAACCCTATGCACGTGTCTTGATTTTCCTTGAGCCTTGCTTCCATTATTAGCCGTAACGTCAGAATTGCCTCTCTCGCGCCTTTACTTTTCCTAAAGCCAAACTGATCGTCACCTATGGCATTATCAATTTTCTTTTCCGTTCTTCTGTATATTATTCTTGTAAGCAGCTTCGATGCATGAGCTGTTAAGCTGATTGTGCGATAATTTTCGCACTTGTCAGCTCTTGCCGTCTTCGGAATTGTGTGGATGATGCTTTTCCGAAAGTCAGATGGTATATCACCAGACTCATATATTCTACACATCAACGTGAATAGTCGTTTTTTTTTTGCCGCTTCCCACAGTGATTTTAGAAATTCTGATGGAATGTAATCTATCCCTTCTGCCTTATTTGACCGTAAGTCCTCCAAAGCTCTTTGAAATTCCGATTCCAATACTGGATCCGCTATCTCTTCTAAATTGACTCCTGTTTCTTCTTCTATCACATCAGACAAATCTTCATCCTCATAGAGGCTTGCAATGTATTCTTTCCACCTATCTGCTCTCTCCGCTGTATTTAACAGTGGAATCCCCTTTGCACTCTTAATGTTACAACCGTTGCTTTAAATGTCAAAGGACGTTTTGACTTTCCTGTATGCTGAGTCTGTCCTTCCGACAATCATATCTTTCTCGATGTCTTCACATTTTTCCTGCAGCCATTTCGTCTTAGCTTCCATGCACTTCCTATTTATTTCATTCCTCAACGACTTGTATTTCTGTATTCCTGATTTTCCCGGAACATGTTTGTACTTCCTCCTTTCATCAATCAACTGAAGTATTTCTTCTGTTACCCATGGTTTCTCCGCAGCTACCTTCTTTGTACCTATGTTTTCCTTCATAACTTCTGTGATGACCCTTTTGAGAGATGTCCATTCCTCTTCAACTGTAATGTCTACTGCGCTATTCCTTATTGCTGTATCTATAGCGTTAGAGAACTTCAAACGTATCTCGTCATTCCTTAGAACTTCCGTATCCCACTTCTTTGCGTATTGATTCTTCCTGACTGATGTCTTGAATTTCAGCCTACTCTTCATCACTACTATATTGTGAACTGAGTCTATATCTGCTCCTGGTTACGCCTTGCAATCCTGTATCTGATTTTGGAATCTCTGTCTGACCATGATGTAATCTAGTTGAAATCTTCCCGTATCTCCCTGCCTTTTCCAAGTATACCTCCTCCTCATGTGATTCTTGAACAGGGTATTCGCTATTACTATCTGAAACTTGTTACAGAACTCAATTTGTCTTTCTCCTCTTTCATTCCTCGTCCCAAGCCCATATTCTCCTGTAACCTTTCCTTCTACTTCTTCCCCAACAACTGCATTCCATTCGCCCATGACTATTAGACTTTCGCCCTCCTTTACATACTGCATTACCCTTACAATATCCTCATACACTTTCTCTATCTGTTCATCTTCAGCTTGTGACGTCGGCATGTATACCTGAACTATCGTTGTCGGTGTTGGTCTGCTGTCGATTCTGATTAGAACAACCCGGTCACTGAATTTTTCACAGTAACACACCCTCTGCCCTACCTTCCTATTCATAACGTATCCTACACCTGTTATACCATTTTCTGCTGCCTTTGATATTACCCGATACTCATCTGACCAGAAATCCTTGTCTTCCTTCCAAATCACTTCACTGACCCCTACTATATCTAGATTGAGCCTTTGCATTTCCCTTTTCAGATTTTCTAGTTTCCCTACCACGTTCAAGCTTCTGACATTCCACGCCCCGACTCGTAGAACGTTATCCTTTCGTTGATTATTCAATTTTTTCCTCATGGTAACCTCCCACTTGGCAGTCCCCTCCCGGAGATCCGAATGAGGGACTATTCCGGAATCTTTTGCCAGGTAATAGTAAACTAAAATTATTTCCTTCAGCTTTCGGAATTGCAGAGCAGAGCAGCATATTTTATGATGTGTTTTACAGGTTGACGTGGGCTGCTGATGATATATTATTAACAGCGCAAAAAGATAATTTACCTTCATAACATAAATCTTGCTGTGCATAGTTCTGGTCTGGCAATCCTTTTAGTAAAAACATATTTTTCTATGATAATAGTCTCATGTTCTCGTGTTGGTTAACAAAAATCCACTGTAAAATTTTGATGTTGAACAATCATTGCGTACTGTGACATCAGTATTAATAACGAATTAATTTTCATTATCCTATTCAATAACTGTAAAGTAAGGAAGATATGTTGAACATTATGGCGAGTTACAGTAACGAAAAAATGTTCCTTTAATAGAAAGCCAGATCCAGAATAATAAGAACATAAAATATTTTGTTTTGTTGAAAATTAATGATCCAAAGAAAGTCACAGCACAGCATCACTAAAAGGTTTTTCGGGGCTCTTTCCGTAGCAACATATTTTATCTCGTATATAAGTTGTTACACGAGTAATGAAACAAAGCAGAGAGCCGGCGAAACTGATAATTCATTGTAGTGTTGAGCGTCTATCTCGTGGTGTTATTTATGACTGTTGAAGTGCATTGCACTTTCGTCTGTTCGTGGCCCTGTCTCAATGGGCTCATCAGGTCCAAACCATCCTTTCGCGCCAGATCCCCTATATTTCAAGTTAATATGATCTCATTTATAAAATATGTAAAATAACCGTGCACGATACATTAACAGAACAAGACCTAATTTGTAAACATTTATAAAATATCTAAAATAACAGTGCATGAAACATTACGGGTTGAAAGTAATAGTCAGCAAACAGAACATGAATCTGCTAACCGCGGGAACTTCAAATTACGTATATAAAAACCTTAAAATACAGCGCAAGAAGGATAAGATCTGTTACTGCCTGATTACACATTTGGTCATCAGTCCCTGGATGAAGTAATAGCCGTAAACTATATAGGAGTTTGCGTACAGAGAAACCTGAAGTGAACTACATATCATGTGCTGTTAAGAAAATTAGTCATCAGTCAGGAATTCGAAAAATGCTAAGCAAATGTAATTGAGCGACGAAAGAGGCGTCTTATAAAACCATCGCTCCGCACATTTGCGAAGACTGCTCGTCACTCAGAAATTCCAGCCATTTCGAATTACTGGAAAATCTCCGTATGAGTTTTAATCCCTGTATTTATACTTTCGTAGTCTTTTTCCATGACACATTAAGAGGACGCAAGATACCGGTTAACTGCTCTAGGACCGCTCGCTCCAAGGATTACAACAGTAAACCACACCGTGATGCATAGCGCCTCTCTCTCGCAGCATCTGCCATTTCGGTAGCAGATTCAACAAGAGACTTCAATAGGAGCTTTGTGTATATTTCACAGATTTATTACAAAAACGTAAAGAATGTGCTGAAGAAAAGTAAGAAAAATCTTACTTTCCACCACGCTCCTGTCTCAAAATCATCATTACCGTAACAAGAGAATATAGCTCGGTCTTACGAGATTTATTTCCAAATTTTGTTGTTGTTACGATGTGGTCTGCCAGGACTTCCATACAGCTGCGCTAACCTCTTCGTCTCAGAGTAGGCTCTTGCCATTGTTAGGTGCTAGTCTAACATGTACGATATTGCAGTGCTTGTGTTGTTAACAACAACGATGCAATGTTCCCCCAGACATGCACACGTGCATCTTTTTTCTTAACACTACATCATAAACAGACAATGCTGTATAGTACACACACTTCAAAAAGAGTTTTGCATTACCTCACTTCCTAGAGCTCCTGACGATAGACGTTGACTGTGGATATTGTATCACAAATTGAAACGAAATGAGCTTATGGCATTTTTGGCCGGGAGGCCCCATGCGGGGGAGTTCGGCCGCTGGTTTGCAAGTCCTTTTTAGTTAACGTCACTTCGGCCACTTGCGAGTCAATGATGGTGAGATGATGACAAAGGACACACAACACACAGTCATCTCGACGCAGAGAAAATCCCTGACCCCGCTAGGAATCGAACCAGGGACCTTGTGCACGGGAAGCGAGAACGCTATCGCAAGACCACGAGCTGCTGATATTGTAGCATAGACACAGTACCTTTGACTTTTTAGAGATGTCACTAAAGCCGCCCACAGATACAAACAACCATGCATGAGCAGCGCCTGTTAGACGGAGGGAGTCCGACAGCCGCTCAGGTGCAGTCGTTTAACCAGGAAGGAAGTATATGGCTCGCCTTGTCTGTAGATTAACCATGCCCAGACAGTCAATACCGTGGTTCGATCGCGTCCGCACTGTGTGCCAGGAGGACTCTCAACAAGTGAAGTTTCCAGGCATCCCGGAGTGAACCAAAGCGATGTTGTTCGAACACGGAAGAGATACAAAGAGACAGGAACTGTCGATGACATGCATCGCTCAGGCCGCCCAAGGGCTACTACTGCTGTGGATGACCGCTGCCCATGGTTTATGGATTGGAGGGACCCTGACAGCAACGCTTTTCGTGCAGCCTCAGGACGTCGGGTTACGACTCAAACTGTGCGCAATAGGCTGCATGGTGCCTAACTTCACTCCCGGCGTATTCCATCTTTGCTACCACGACACCATGCATCGAGGTACAGACGGGCCCAGCCGTATGTCGAATGGACCGCTCAGGCTTGGCATCACGTATCCTCACCAAGGAGTGTCGACATGCCTTGAACCACACAATCGGCGGAGATATGTTTGGAGACAACCCGGTCAGGCTGAACGACTTAGACACACTGTACAGTGAGTGCAGCGAGGTGGAGGTTCCCTGTTGTTTTGAGGTGGCATTATGTGGGGCCGACGTACGCCGCTGGTGGTCATGAAAGGCGCCGTAACGGCTGTACAATAAGTGAGTGCCATCCTCTGACCATCCTCCATATCGGTAGCATATTGGCGAGGGCATTCATGTTCATGAACAACAATTCACGCACCCGTCTTGCACATCTTGTGAATGACTTCCTTCAGGATAACGACATAAGGGGCCAGCATTCTCTCCAGACGTGAACCCTATCGAACACGTCTGGGATGGGTTGAAAAAGGCTGTTAATGGACGCCGATGAGGAGTGGGACAATCTGGACCAACATTGGCTTGATGAACTTGTGGATAGTATACATTAATAAAGGAGGACGTGCTACTGGGTATTGGAGGTACCGATGTGTACAGCAATCTGGACCACCATCTCTGAAGGACTCGATGTTTGGTGGTAGAACAGGCAATGTGTGGACTTCATGAGCAATAAAATGGGCGGAAATGATGTTGATGTTAATATCTATTTCAGTTTTCTGTGCAGGCTCCAGAACTCTCAAAACCGAGGTGATGCTAAACTTTTTTTGACGTTTGGATTTATCCGCCAACACCAGATCCAAATGGCTCTGAACACTATGGGACTTAACTTAACTTAACTACTGAGGTCATCAATTCCCTAGAACTTAAAAGAAACCTAACTGACCTAAGGACATCACACACATCCATGCTCAAGGCAGGTTTCGAACCTGCGACCGTAGAGGTTGCGCGGTTCCCGACTGTAGCGCCTAGAACCGCTCAGCCACTCCGGCCGGCCCGACACCAGGCAGTGACATTTTGATTAAAATGTCCTCCCCAGTATGAAAGTCACATAACGTGCGTACGAGTACAGGCATATGGATGTTTAGGTGTGGTCTGTCTCTAGCACGGATAGCCATACCAGTTGAGACGACTGCTCGCGTAAAGCGGGAAATCCTAGTTCGGGTGTCGTCATTCCCTGAGCATACATTTAATGTATGTGAGATTTACTACAATCTCTGAGTAACCTAGGGTCAATATTGCCTATCTTAATACATGGTCTGTTATCCTGTCCCACCTTCTTGCCAGTGTTTTCCACTCATTTCTTTCTCCACCAGTTCAGTAGATGATCTCTCCATTTCTCCTCTGTCCACGAAACGTTTGCTTTCTTCCGTAACACCAGACTCAAACACCACGATTCTCATCTTTTCAGTTGTCTCATGATGCAGTTCTATGCTCCAAACGTTGACTCCCAGAAATTTATTCCTGTGATTAAAGTCGATCTCTACACTATTAAACATTTCTTGACTAGAAAGGCCTCCCTTTACTGTGAAATCTGCTTCTTCTATCTTCCTTGTTTCCTTCGTAATTCGTAACCCTAGTTTCAAGGCAGTAGAACACTTTCATGTCGTTTGCTACATTTAGATATTACGTTTATCGCTAATGTATTGTCTGGTAGATCTCATTACTTTCACCCTTCCTTCATTTACTCTCAGATAAAATTCTTTGACGATGGACTGTCCATTCTATTTAACATGTCCCGTAATATTTCCTCGTTGACAATGCCGAAGGTGTCACCGAATTTTGTCGTCTACATCCATTCCCACTTCTTCTAACGCATAATGAAAAATGGCTAATTAAAAATGAAAATGTAGAAATGGTAACACACTTGAAGTGCCTTCTGTCAAACTTCGAAATTTGGCTTGTGGAGTAGGGAGAGTGTATATTCTAGGTCGTTCATGAAGTATAGGAAGTAAATTAAGCTGAGACGTAACTGTTTGAACTAAGAGACGTCATCATCCATAGAGACTTTTATAGCCATTTACTATCCACCCACCGCGGCTTCGCGCAGGGGACACTAAATACACTGCCGCAAATTATATGTACTTATAATGGTTTCAACATCGTCCTTCAACAGATAGTGTAGAGGCATAACTACCAGATCATGGGACTGATGACCTCAGACGTTAAGTCCCATAGTGGGCAAAGCCATTTGAACCCATGCCACAGATATGCACTCAAGCTTTCTAGAGTCAACTGAGGGAGTTTGAAAGCCGTTATACAGCGATTTCCACACAAGATAGACGTGCTGTGTCGGTTGTGCAGCCATACTGGTATGAGTGGTCACGTGAACATCCTCACAACCGTAGGCCAGGTTCTGGACGTCCTTACACCACAGACACCCACCAGGATCGTCGTATTCTAAAGTCAGTGGTGGCAACTTGTACAGCTAGCACAGCACGCATAAGGGGGCCTGTGAGGCCAGACGTGTCAACACGAACTGTTGCGATTCGGTTATTAGCAGTGGAACTACGAGCGCGCACACCTCTAACCTGTCTTCCATTCACACAACAACATCGACGTTCACGGCTCGATTGATGCTGTCAGAGGACCTCTTCGAGATTCGCATTCATCTTTAGTAATCAAAGCAAATTCCGTCTACACGCAAGTGATGGCTGTTTGCGTGTATGTCGTAGACATGGTGAGCGTTGTCTCGTAGGTTATATTCGTCGAAGACGCACTGGCCCATCTCAGATCTTATTTGTTTAGGCTGCGATAAGCTACAATTCCAGTTCAAGTTTGGTGTTTCTGGGAGAGACACTAATCAGCGCTCGGTAGGTGAGGAATTTTGTTCGGAATGCTCTTTTGCCGTTCTTGCAAGAGGAAGTTGATGCTTTGTTCCAACAGGATAATACTCGTCTACTCATTGCCCGTGAAACTCAACGAGCTCTGCAAGACGGGCAGCAACTTCCCTTGCCAGCAAGATTTCTGGACTTGTCTCCGGTCAAGCACGTGTGGAATACGGTCGGACGAGAACCTCCCAGCACTACGTGTGGGATATGGTGGGACAAGAACTCTTACAGAACCAAGTCAACAGCTTTGCACCCCGTTGAGCTTCCACCATGAATTTTCGGCATGAGTTGATACTGGTATGTTAGAATCACTTGTGCTCGTGATCTGTAAATTTAATCCATTCCATTATCAGACTAAAACGAAGAGCTCTAAAAAGGGTGTACTAGTCTTTTTTCCGGCGGTGTATCCACGACTGCGTGATCTGCTTCGCATAGCTGTAAAAGATTATAGAAAAATCTTCCTGTACCAGTATGCTCAATTGTGAAAACCGTATCAAAATCCCAACAGGAGTTCCTCGGATTAGCCTTCACATGCAAACGGAAAAACTTAGCGCAGAACTTTAATTTATAAACTGTATAGACATGTATAAATGATGGTCGAATTTTACTGGTTTCTGGAGCGGGCGGTTGTATAATTCACTCCTTTTATAATATGCTTTAGAATTAATTTTACGCTCTGCAGAGGGATATGCCACGATCTGAAACTAACTGGCTGAATAAAACTGTGAGCCGAACCGAAACTCGAACGCTGGAGCTTTGCCTTTCGCGGGCAAATGCTCCACCAACTGAGCTACTCAAGCATGAAGTAACAGCCCGTCTTCTCAACTTTTCCCGCCAGATACCGCCTCCTCTGTAGCTGGCCGGCCCATAACTCACATTATGGCCGGAAATGCCACTGCAGACGCCTGTTAAATATGAAACAAATGCATTTAGTTCTACGTTCCATCATTACTATAGTTGAAAATTGTGTACAGTAACCTTCGTCCTGGATCAAGGGATCTATTAGTGATAACAATATCAAAATTCGCACAAAACTTCCTGAGATTAGGTTTCGCATACAGACAGATACAGTGAGGACTCTTACTAATAACAGTCACACGTAAATTTATATTTACCGCAAATGAAGGAAAGAAGTTTACAAGTACATCGTTAGCGCCAATGTCATTAGAAGCGAAGTAAAGTCTCGGAATTAACGAGTATGCTGAAGACCGTCGTCCGTGATCTGGTTTAAGTGATTCAAAGCAGTACCTAAACCATAATACCCGGGAGAGTGTTCAAGACAGTGTTCTCCTAATTGACTTCCTCTTAACAGTGTTCCTCCTCAAAGGACCCATACCATTGAAATATATTGCTCTTCAAAATTTATTGTTGCTGTAGTGCACTGTAAATCAACGTTGCCGTTGTCGTTGTCCCATTTGGTCCACCGTTTTCCCGCTTTAATCTGAGATTTCGGAACATTTACCTCGAACACCCAACTGTACTTGGAACTGTAGTACTGTGCGTGCGGCGCAGAATGCAGAGCAGGATAGAGGTGTTTATCATGTGACTATGGGTGACTGAACGACTAGCAGTGCTGATCCGGGAGTCTCAATAATCTTCCATTTTCTGAAAATGCTTTTCTTTTAATCTTTCTTCCTCAAATTCTGCAAGCTCTTGGAGTGCTTGAGAAATAATGCCGGCCGCTGGTGGCCGAGCGGTTATAGGCGCTTCAGTCTGGAACCGCGCGACCGCTACGGTCACAGGTTCGAATCCTGCCTCGGGCATGGATGTGTGTGATGACCTTAGGTTAGTTAGGTTTAAGTAGTTCTAAGTTCTAGGGGACTGCTGACCTGAGATTTCAAGTCCCATAGTGCTCAGAGCCATTTGAATCATTTTTTTTTTTTTTTTTTTTTTTGGAGAAATAATAGGTAGCAGAGACCTAGACAGTAATTCAGTGACATTCTGCAGGCAGTGGGATTATATACACGTAGTTTTATTATTTCAAAAAAACACAAAAAGGGATACATTTGCTACACTGTCTCTCAGAGTCATTTCGTTCACACAAGTAATTGTTATTTCACATGTGACCTCGAATAAAAGCACCGAAAAGTGAACGAATTAATTTGCATTACTTCCGTATAAATCGCATATCCTCCACAAATGCGGCGACTGATGTTCGTAACTATCTCTTAAGCGAAATTTAAAGATTTAATGTGAGCACGCTGCCCAGTAACCTGTTCGCTACAGGCCGTTTGCCGTCTGCCTGCCTGCTGTAAGTTCGTTTGCACGATGACATGGTTAATCGTATATGACAGCCAACTACAACAGCCTATGGTATGCGCGAAGCCTTCAATTTTTGTTTTACGTAATGAAATGTACGTAAATACAAGAGTGTGCTGAAAAGTAATGCTTATAAATATATTATCAAAAACTCTTAAAGCTCTTTAAATAAAACAATCATCATTAACATTGAGCAATCTTCATATCTACATATTTGTAAACCTCTGCCGCTAGAGGGCTCAGAACTATTTGTGTAACATGGCAGTGTGCAACATACCTTGGAATCCGAAGAGTTCGTCGACACATGGAAAACCCTCATCATTAGCATAACAAGGTCCAGTCACACGCCTTGGATTCACTGTTATCCATCCTCCACCAACCAGTCCCGACTTGGTCCGATCCGATTTTATCTGTTTGTCAAATTTAAAGAACACGCCTGAGAGCTTCACTTTGATAGCGATGAAGTGGTGCAAGCAGGGCTGAAGTTGTGGCTTCGTCAACATAGTCAAACATTCTAGAGTGACGGCGCCAAAATACTAGTCCGTTGTCGGGAGAAAGGAGTTCAAGGGCGTCTGTGTTGAAAAATATATAATCTGATTTAAAAAATAAAGTTAGAAAATGTTAATAACCTATTTTTTATTGAAAAAGCTTTGAGTTTTCGTCCGTCTTCATAGCCGACTGGTCAACGAAACACTCATCTGGGGACAGGGTTTGATTGCCGGTATTGCCAAGAATTTTTCGGTGGTGTGGGTACTGGACTGTTGTTCAATCAGCCTCGTGATGCCATTTGAGGTGTTTCCTGATGGAGATGTAACGGTGCCAACGTCGAAACATCAACAACGGTAGAGATAACGTGTGCTGACCATTTGCCCCTCAATACCGGGTCAGGTCATGGATGCTGATGAGGACACGGAGGTCGGTCGACTATCACGTAGCCTTCAGAGCCAAAACGCAAGAGTTTGTCTGTTATATAGAGTTTTGAAGTATATAATTCGGAGACATTAATTCTCAGCACAAACTGGTAATATGAGCACTTATAAGGGTTGTCAAAATATGCGTAGAGGCTTTGCCTTATGGTGCTCCTCCCAACAACTATTGGCTTAAAATAAGATATACGAGATATCCGTGAGCTGGTGCGCTGCAGGCGCCTGTATCCATCGATTGTCATCCCGATCGTTGTGAGTCTATTTTCGATGCCTGCTTGTTTTCTTCACATCTTTGGTGGATGGCTGTTTAACTGCGGTGCGCGCGCTTTGCAGTGGCTTGCGTTCGAGTATCAGCTGTGTGAGCGACAGTGACGTGTGGCGCTGGCGAATGACATAGACGGTATGACGAAGGAGCCTTGGCAGCTGCTGCGGCGTGTTTTGCCGCTTGAATGCAGATGCGCTACCGATAGTGATAGGGATTTCCTGTAGAATTGAAGAACATACAGTATTCCCTTCGAGACTGTTGCGTGCTACTCAAAGTGATCGAACTGGAGTCGTCGAATTGTTTCTTGGTGAGCTCTGTTCACCTTAATTGGGTACCCGAGTGCACTGAAAACTATCTTGGTAGTTTCAGTTATTCGTCACTGTTCTTGGTCTGGACGCCTCATATGTTGATGGTATTTAAGGGAGAGCTAGCTACACACAACAAATAGACATGAAGCCATGCTTAATGCGTTGCTAGAGATCATGCCAAATACACTCCTGGAAATGGAAAAAAGAACACATTGACACCGGTGTGTCAGACCCACCATACTTGCTCCGGACACTGCGAGAGGGCTGTACAAGCAATGATCACACGCACGGCACAGCGGACACACCAGGAACCGCGGTGTTGGCCGTCGAATGGCGCTAGCTGCGCAGCATGTGTGCTCCGCCGCCGTCAGTGTCAGCCAGTTTGCCGTGGCATACGGAGCTCCATCTCAGTCTTTAACACTGGTAGCATGCCGCGACAGCGTGGACGTGAACCGTATGTGCAGTTGACGGACTTTGAGCGAGGGCATATAGTGGGCATGCGGGAGGCCGGGTGGACGTACCGCCGAATTGCTCAACACGTGGGGCGTGAGGTCTCCACAGTACATCGATGTTGTCGCCAGTGGTCGGCGGAAGGTGCACGTGCCCGTCGACCTGGGACCGGACCGCAGCGACGCACGGATGCAAGCCAAGACCGTAGGATCCTACGCAGTGCCGTAGCGGACCGCACCACCACTTCCCAGCAAATTAGGGACACTGTTGCTCCTGGGGTATCGGCGAGGACCAACCGTCTCCATGAAGCTGGGCTACGGTCCCGCACTCCGTTAGGCCGTCTTCCGCTCACGCCCCAACATCGTGCAGCCCGCCTCCAGTGGTGTCGCGACAGGCGTGGATGGAGGGACGAATGGAGACGTGTCGTCTTCAGCGATGAGAGTCGCTTCTGCCTTGGGGCCAATGATGGTCGTATGCGTGTTTGGCGCCGTGCAGGTGAGCGCCACAATCAGGACTGCATACGACCGAGGCACACAGGGCCAACACCCGGCATCATGGTGTGGGGAGCGATCTCCTACACTGGCCGTACACCTCTGGTGATTGTCGAGGGGACACTGAATAGTGCACAGTACATCCAAACCGTCATCGAACCCATCGTTCTACCATTCCTAGACCGGCAAGGGAACTTGCTGTTCCTACAGGACAATGCACGTCCGCATGTATCCCGTGCCACCCAAAGTGCTCTAGAAGGTGTAAGTCAACTACCCTGGCCAGCAAGATCTCCGGATCTATCCCCCGTTGAGCATGTTTGGGACTGGATGAAGCGTCGTCTCACGCGGTCTGCACGTCCAGCACGAACGCTGGTCCAACTGAGGCGCCATGTGGAAATGGCACAGGACTACATCCAGCATCTCTACGATCGTCTCCATGGGAGAATAGCAGTCTGCATTGCTGCGAAAGGTGGATATACACTGTACTAGTGCCGACATTGTGCATGCTCTGTTGCCTGTGTCTATGTGCCTGTGGTTCTGTCAGTGTGATCATGTGATGTATCTGACCCTAGGAACGTATTAATAAAGTTTCCCCTTCCTAGGACAATGAATTCACGGTGTTCTTATTTCAATTTCCAGGAGTGTAGTACGCAAGTCTGCGCCTGACATTCAAGAGCGGGCCGAAACATTTTTTTCAGTTTCCTGTTCCTATGTTATTACTTTATTTATTTGTTCTAGAGAATTGGCTAATCAAATTTGAAGAGCCGTTACTGGGCAAGTGCTCATCTAGGTTAGTCATACTTGGGTTCATTGGTGCCGTGTATAATTAAAGGTTTATTTATAACCAGCTGGGCAGATATGTTTGTCTATCTGATGCGCCAGAATATTGTCTGCTGCAGATGTTTGTTTCAGATAATTGGCGGTGGTGGACGCGGGCAAACTCGGATCGGGGTGTCACGGTGGAAGAGGGAAATTTAAGGACCTGGATCGATGTCTGTGGTTACGTTGTTAGTATCCTGCTATTCCATCTTTACGGTGGAGAGTGTTTTCTGGAAGCTTAATTGTAGCCCAAAGTTGAGTATAGCTCCACTTTACCCTCTCGTCCGTAATCTGCTCTATCTGCTAGCACCTTTCCGTTTGCTCGCGTCCATCACTAATTTTCAACGTAAAAATTGTAAAGGCTCCATGTCAAGACCATTTAATATCATATTATTGTATTCTGGCCACAAAATGTATGTGAACATTGTACCTGTGAGTAATACTAAACAGGAACTTAGTCGAGTGTATTAATCTGAATTTAACTGTAATTCGTTAGAATTGCTTAAAATTAGTCCATGGAAGCAGTTTTAGAATTTGATGTTGGTTGTGTGAAAGTCACTTCCTATGTATGTCACGAAAGCCTTCAGTTATGTCAGTTAAATTTTATTAATGGGGTTTTATGAACATTGTTGTAATTAGTGAAAATTGCTTCAATAAATTTTGTAAGATCTGGGCCTGTCACATGTAAATGCATTAATTTTCCAATCTGAGTACTGATGCTGGTTCTGCTGGCCAGGTGCCTTTTATTATAATCGTGTTACTCTAGGTGCCATTAACAGAATGTGTTTGTAATAAAGAAGTGTTTGGCAGCTACAAACTGGTTATGTGTTTCATTTCAATGTGTCGAGAGGAATGACGCGACCATCCGCAACTGCAAGAAAAGAATTTCCGGCGTTCATCTTCTAACATAATGTCTAGTCCTTACTAAAAGTATTCGTCTGAATCTGTATCTTTATAGATACCCCGCAAACCACCGTAGACCGCGTGAAGGAAGGTATCCTGTACCACTGCCACATATTTTATTTCCTGTTCCACTCGCAAATAGAGCGAGAGAAAAACGACTCTCTAAATGCCTCCGTATAAGTGCTAATTTCTTGTGTATTATCTTAGTGGTCCTTACGAGCAAATCTAGCAGCTGCCTCTTAACTGCTTTGATGGCTTCCTTTAGTCTGTCCAGGTACCGATCCCAAACACTTCAGCAGTATTCAGGAATGGGTCGCACCATCGTCCTATATGAGGGCTCCTTTGCGGATGAATCACACTTTCTTGAAATTCTCCCAACAAATCGAAGTCGACGATTCGCCTTCCCTACCACAGTCCTCACCTGCCCATTCCATTTCATATTGCCTTAGAACGCTACGTCCAGATATTTTTACTACGTGACTGTGTCAAGCAGAACGCCTTAATACTGTATGAAAACGTTATGAGTTTGTTTTTCTTATTAAGTGGCATTAGCTTATGCTTCTCGGTCTCAAGAAAATTTATTATATTGGAGCTGGGATGTCTTCAAGGTTTCTGCAACAGACAAAAGTTAGGGATTTTGGTCTGTAGTACTGCGACTCCATTCTTCTACCATTGTTGTATATAGGAGCCACCTGCATTTTTCCCCAGTCGTTTGAAACTTTGCGCTCGACGTGAAATCTTGGAACTTTGTCGGAAGGGGTTATGGGACCAAACTGCTGAGGTCATCGGTCCCTAAGCCTACACACTACTTAATCTAACAAACTAAGTCAAGCTATGGACAACACACACATCCATGGCTCGGCGACGAGATTCACAATAAATACAAGTTAGGTAGTGGGTCAATACCATAGAGTATTGTTTGTAAAATCGCCCAGCCATTTCGTCTATTCTTTGTAAAACCGAAATCGGATTTCGTCCGGAACTGGTGACCCATTTTCTTTCAGATATTTCAGTTGTTTCTCTACAACAGGGACGTTTACTACTATATCGCCCATTCGGGAATTTCAGAAGATCAAATGACGGTATGTTTGAACGTTTCTACTGTGTGAACGATTTCTTAAATGTGAAATTTAGAACTTCAGATTTCGTTTTACTATCTTCAATTGCCACGCCAGACTAGTCAACAAGAGGCTGTATAAAACCCTTTGACCCACTTTGTGAATTTGCATCGTACCACAATTTTCTCGAGCTATCTATCAGATGTTCTGCTAAGGTACACTGAAGGGCCAAATAAACTGTTATACCAGCCTAATATCGAGTAAGGCTCCTCCAAGTACACAGAAGTGCCACAACACGACCTGGCGTGGACTCGGCTAATGTCTGAAGTAGTGCTGGAGGGAACTGACGCTATGAATCCTGCAGGGCTATCCATAAATCTGTAAGAGGAAGAGGTGGTGGACATGTCTTATGAACAGCACCCTGCAAGGCATGCTATACATGCTCAATAATGCTCATGTCTCGGGAGTATGGCGGCCAGCGAAAGTATTTAAAATCGGAGGAGTGTTCCTGGAGCAATCCTGGACGTCCGGGTGAGGGGGGGGGGGGGGGTGTCGCTTTGTCCTGCTGGAATGGCCCATGTCCATCGGAAGGCCCAATGAATGGTCGCAGGTGATCAGACAAGGTCCTTACGTATGTATCACCTGTCAGAGTCGAATCTAGATCTATCAGGAGTTCCATATCACTCGAACTGCATAAGACTCACACCATTACAAAGCGTCCACCAGCTTGAATAGTCCCCTGGTGATATGAAAGGTGTATGGATTCATGAGGTTGTATCCACACCAGTACACGTCCACCAGCTTGGTACAATTTGAAACGAGACTCGTCCGACCAGGCAATCTGTTTCCAGTCATCAACAGTCCAATGTCGGTGTTTAAGAGCCTAGGCGAGGCGTAAAGATTTGTGTCGTGCAGTCAACAAGGGTACAGGAGTGAGCCTTCGGCTCCGAAAGCCCATACCGATGATGTTTCGTTGAATGGTTCGCACGCTGACACTTGTTGATGGACCAGCACACAAATCTGCAGCAATTTGCGGAAGGATTGCACTTCTGTCACCTTGAACGATTCTCTTCAGTCGTCGTTGGTCCCGTTATTGCAGAATATTTTTCTTGCCGCACCAATGTTTTGCCAGATTCCTGATACTCATGGTACGCACGTGAAATGGGTGTACGGGAAAATCCCCAATCCATCGGTGCCTAGGAGATAATGTGTCCTATCGCTCTTACGCCGACTATGACACAAATCACAAACTCACGGAAATCTTGACACTCTGCCATTGTAGCAACAGTAACCGACGTAACAACTGCGCCTGACACTTTTGTGTCTTATATAGGCGTTGCTATTCGCAGCGCCATATTCTCTCTGTTTCCATATCTCTGTATATGAATACGTGTGACCATAACAGTTTCTTTGGCACTTCAGTGTATGACAGTGGTAGCTGTTCTATGCTTCACGCATAGATCATTCAACAGACTTAACATCTGCTTATCATTCTAATACCATCTTCACCTAATGAAACTGAAAATAAAATCTTTATATCTGGATCACTTTCAAATATAATCATTGAAAAGCTTCCATGACAGTTTGTAATCTCCAATATTGGATGCATTAATACTAATAGTGACTGAAAAAATATATGTTTAAGGTGAAATAAATCCTCCTTAGTTTGTGAGAGCCCAATTTCATTGTAATATATTCTACCAGTATATTCAGGCTATTTTTCCAGAAAAATTTAGGGTCACTGCGACCATGGTTTACAGTTTTTGTAACTATTTTAGATATGCACACTTTTTTTAGTCTTGGGTTTTCTAACTGGTTTCAAGTGACCACCTACGAATTCCTGCCCTGCGTCAATCTCTTCATCTCAGAGAATCACTTGCAACCTATGTCCTCAGTTATTTACAGGATGTGTTTCAATCTCTGTCTTTGTCTACAGTTTTTTGCCCTCTACAGCTCCCTCTAGTACCACAAAAGCTCCCTCTACTAACGAATGTCCTGTAATCCTGTCGCTTCCTCTTGTCATTGTTTTCATAAATATTCCTTTCCTAGTCAATTATCCGGAGACCCTCCTCATTTATTACTTTATCAGTACACGTAGTTTTCATCATCCTTCTGTAGCAACACATCTCAAATGCATCGATTCTCTTCTTTTCCGGTTTTCCCATAGTCCATCTTTCACCACATTGCAATGCTGTGCTCCATATATTTGGGCATCTGCTCAACGACACGTCTTGAAGACTGGAACTACCTGTGCTCTTTTCCAATCATTTGGAACCTTCCATTTTTATAGATACTCGCGGTACACGGCTGTTAGAAGGGGGCAAGTTCTTTCGCGTATTCTGTGTAGAATCGAACTGGTATCCCGTCAGGCCCAGTGGACGTTCCTCTGTTGAGTGATTTCAGTTGCTTTTCTATTCCTTGGACACTTATTTCGATGTCAACCACTATTCCGTTTGTGCGAGGGTTTAGAGAAGGAATGCAGTGCTGTCTTCCTCTGTCAAACAGATTTGGAAAAAGGTGTTTACTATTTCAGGTTTACGCGTGTCATCCTCTGTTTCAATGCCATCATCATCCCAGACTATCTGGATATGTTGTTTCGAGCCACTTAATGATTTAACGTAAGACCAAAACTTCTTAGGATTTTCTGTCAAGTCGGTACATAGAATTTTACTTTCGAATTCACTGAACGATTTACGCATAGCCCTTCTTACGCTAACTTTGACATCGTTTAGCTTCTGCTTGTCTGAGAGACTTTCGCTGCGTTTAAACTTGCAGTGAAGCTCTGTTTGCTTTCACAGTAGTTTCCTAACTTTGTTGTTGTACCACGGTGAGTTTTCCCGGGTCTCACAATTTTACTCGGCACGTACCTGTATAAAACGCATTTTACGATTACCTTGAACTTTTTCCATAAACACTCAACATTTTTAGTGTCGGAACAGAAATTTTTGTTTTGATCGGCTAGGTAGTCTAATATCTGCCTTCTATTACTCTTTCTAAACAGATAAACCTTCCTCCCTTTTTTTATATTCCTTTTTACTTCCATATTCAGGGATGCTGCAACGGCCTTATGATCACTGTTTACCTGTTCTGCGCTTAAAGAGTCGAAAAGTCCCTGTCCAGTAGGTCCAAGATGTTATCTCCATGAGTCGGGTCTCTGTTTAATTGCTCGATGTAATTTTCGGATAGTGCAACCAGTATAATGTCACTCGATGTACTTTTCATACTAGATTCACAATGTGTAAATTTGAAGCTTTTAACATAATGTATATCTTTACTGAATGCAGGCTTTCCATACTACATTCGTGAAGTGGAAGTTTGAAAGCTGAGCAATTCCACATTCGTGAAGTGACTGCTTCTGTTCCAATGGGTCATTCAGTGCAAATGAGTGAAAGCTACAGAAATACGGAACGTTTGTTAACTGCTCTGGAATATGGGCATCACAACTGGAAGACTTGTGGAGGTGTATACCTGAGCCAGTCCTGACAAAACTCTACCATCTGGTGAGCAAGATGTATGAGACAGGCGAAATTCCCTCAGACTTCAAGAAGAATATAATAATTCCAATCCCAAACAGAGCAGGTGTTGACAGATGTGAAAATTACCGAACTAACAGTTTAATAAGTCACAGCTGCAAAATACTAACTCGAATTCTTTACAGATGAATGGAAAAACTGGTAGAAGCTGATCTCGGTGAAGACCAGTTTCGATTGCTTAGAAATGTTGGAATACGTGAGGCAATACTGACTCTACAACTTAACTTAGAAGAAAGATTAGGGAAAGGCAAACCTACGTTTCTAGCATTAGTAGACTTAGAGAAAGCTTTTGACAGTGTTGACTGGAATACTTTCTTTCAAATTCTAGAGGTGGCAGGAGTAAAATACAGGGAGCGAAAGGTAATTTACAATTTGTACACAGAGCAGATGGCAGTTATAAGAGTCGAGGGACATGAAAGGGAAGCAGTGGTTGGGAAGGGAGTGAGACAGATTTGTAGCCTCTGCCCGTTCCTATTCAATCTGTATATTGAGCAAGCAGTAAAGGAAACGAAAGAAAAGTTGGGAGTAGGTACTAAAAACCATTGAGAAGAAATAAAAATTTTGAGGTTCGCTGATGACATTGTAATTCTGTCAGAGACAGCAAAGGACTTGGAAGAGCAGTTGAACGGAATGGACAGTGTCTTGAAAGGAGGGTATAAGATGAACATCAACAAAAGCAAGACGAGAATAATGGAATGTAATCGAATGAACTCGGTTGATGGTCATGGAAGTAGATTAGGAAATGAGACACTTAAAGTAGTAAAGGAGTTTTCCTATTTGGGGATGAAAAGAGCTAATGTGGGTAGAAGTAAAGAGGATATAAAATGTAGACTGGCAATGGCAAGGAAAGCGTTTCTGAAGAAGAGAAATTTGGTAACATCCAGTATTGATTTGTAAGGAAGTCGTTTCTGAAAGTATTTGTATGGAGTGTAGCCATGTATGGAAGTGAAACATGGACGATAAATAGTTTAGACAAGAAGAGAATAGAAGCTTTCGAAATGTGGTGCTACAGAAGAATGCTGTTGATTAGATGGGTTGATCATATAACTAATGAGGAGGTATTGAATTGAATTGGAGAGAAGGGAAGTTTGTGGCCCAACTTGACCAGAAGAAGGGATCGGTTGGTAGTACATGTTCTGAGGCAACAAGGGATCACCAATTTAGTACTGGAGGGCAGCGTGGAGGGTAAAGATCGTAGAGGGGGACCAAGAGATGAATACACTAAGGAGATTCAGAAGGATGTAGGCTGCAGTAGGAACTGGGAGAGATGAAGTAGCTTGCACAGGATTGAGCAGAGTGGAGAGCTACATCAAACCAGTCTCAGGACTGAAGACCACAACAACAACAACATATATAAGCTTAATACACTCTATGCTTAATGTGTCAGTTTTGTAATACACAAGTGCCTGTTAACAGTAATAGTTACAGTTTGTGGCCATGCTAATGGGTCCACATGGTGGCTACACCAAATATCCATGCTTCCTATGCAACTGGGACTACGAGTCAGATAAGAATCACTATGTACAAGCCATCTGGGAAGCAAGGCCTGACCTGACACTGAGTTCGCCCAACATAAGGCGGCAAGCTCTCGTGAATCCAGAGGAAATTACACATTCGCCACTGCGCGTTAAAGTTGGTTTCATGAGATCTTTTATTAAGACTGTGAACAAAAAAAGTAGGGATTTTATCTTCGTCAAACAAATAATTCCAGCATTGATGACTGCGCAGCTGAGCGCCCCACAAACCTAACATCATCATCAACAGAATTCCACGTGTCAGTGAGACCAAACTTAACGCAGGTATTTTTTTACGGTCCTCAGGTTGAGTATGGTGAGAGTATGTAGAATACTGAGACGAGCGCCTGGTAGGCACTGACAACAAGAATTAAAAATTTTCTTGGCAACTATATGAGCCCATAACAAGAAAACGTTGTCGAGTAACTTCTGCGAAACTTCAAAGTTATTTGTGGTCGTTTGCTAATGTGAATCCACCTTCTCAGCACACATTTAGATTACTTCACTGACAACTGTGGAGGTATTGGAGTGAAGGAGGAGAGGCACCAAGGTTGTTTGGACGATGATCCCCCCAGAGCGACATTCCAGATACGAAACACATCCGATACCTTGAAAAGAGCCTTCCTTCCATAAAGTGATGTTAATGTGTGATCTTAAAGACACAATTTAGACGTTCTTTGGACGCTACAGTGTTCTGAACCCATAATCACAATGTATATTGTATTACAAAGGTTTTTTAAAAGTCTTGTTTTAAAAACTGAAAGAGCAGTGAAATCAGACCTGAATCAACATGTGGCCGATAGCGTAGAGCGCCACGGACAGTAGAAATTTCCTTACCCTTTTCTTCACTGCTCGGCTAAGTACGCGAACTGCCCGACTGTGTGTTCCGTAGAGATTGCAGTATAATTCACTCAAGAACTACATCATAATTAACATAATGTAAATTGTAGCTTTACTAGTTGAAACACATATATGTGTATTTCGTCCTAAGTTTAACAACGATTAGTATATTAGTTTATGTAACAATCGATGATTTTGTAATTTTTAAAGGAAGGGGATTTGATAGCTACAATTTTAAATTTTAAAAGTGCGTTTCATGAAAATAGTGTCATCCTAAAAGTGTATGTGGCGAAACGTTGATATATTCAGAGTTTCTCCTGAAAGTGTTCATTCTGGTCCAGTGTAAGTAGAAGTGCTGTAGGCCAACTACCCCACGGAGATAAGTTAGCAACTAGAATCTTCAACACTTTGGTTCACTTATAGATCGATAATGTTTTCAAGATAATTAGTGTAACATCGCTCGGTAAAGAGTTCTGGAAAAAATTGTTCAAAAGGCTCTGAGCACTATGGGGCTTAACATCTGATGTCATCAGACCCCTAGAACTTAGAACTACTTAAACCTAACTAACCTAAGGACATCACACAGATCCATGAGCGAGGAAGGATTTGAACCTGCGACTGCAGCGGTCGCGCGGTTCGAGACTGAAGCACCTAGAAGCACTCGGTCACTCCGGCCGGCAGAGTTTCGGAAAAGGAAATTTCAGAGGGAAAGTGCTACAACTAGATTCATTGAAAAAATTATAGACGTAGTAATTATTCAGACATGAACTCCAAATTTGGCCAGTGTGATCTAGAAACGATAATCTAAAACAGAAGAATTTGTATTGTAATAGAATCCCAATTCGGAAGAATATTTGAGGTTTGTTGTTGCGTGAGCGTCTTCCTTGAGCAGGCAGTTCGAGACACTAGCGGTGAGAAACGAGTGTTCCCATCGCCGTCCGCACCCAGTGACAACAGCAACCACGGAACAAGCAGGGCACCGAGTCTCGAGACGTCAGTCGCTGTGAACAACTTTTAGTGGAGTCTGTGATCGGTGCAGACGTTGGAAAGCCCAATGCCGTACCGAACCCTGTGTTTCAGCAGGAGGCGGTCAGCTTCGGATGTCTGAATTCGGAGAAACTTTTAAATTGCGGAAGATACTATATTAATATTCACTTTTCGTTTTTCGTCTCTAATGACCTCTTTGACGAGGGGATATTAAACCTAATCTTCCATTTTTCACTTTTCATTTTACGAAATTAAGTTTTTATGTTGAATTTAAGCTGGTATAGATAGACTGCATGATATTATTGCTTCACAATTTTGCTAGTTTTCGTGCGCTGTCAATATCAAAAATTGGCGTGGCGAGTAGGTCATTGCGCGGGATTAGCCGAGCGGTATTTGGCGCTGCAGTCATGGACTGTGCGGCTGGTCCCGGCGTCTTTGTCCTTAGGATAATTTAGGTTAAGTAGTGTGTAAGCTTAGGGACTGACGACTTTAGCAGTTAAGTCCCATAAGATTTCACACGCTTTTTTTTTCGAGTAGGTCATTAGACTTCCCAAGTTGTAGGCGATCCGAATCTGTCACTGGCTAAACAGGCGCAAGTTTACTGAAAACTGTACACAGGTAGACTGGAGCTCCAGTAATATTTTCAGATGTTTGGAGAGCCAGGCGCTGAGGAAAAATTAACAGGTCTTTATTTGATGGGTGTATAACTAACTTAGAAGAAAGCTTCCAGGGTCGCTAACTACGTTAATAGTTAGCAATTTTTTAGCAAATTAAGGCTAAGATGTAAGCAAACAGAATGAAAGCTGTGGGTAGTTCTTTCAAACTATTTCAAGTTCCTCTCTTGAGCTTCTTGCAGGCACGTAATGCATGGGAGGATTAAATAATGGTTTTAGCTGTTAGGACGGATTTTCTCTCTCTTTCAGTGAAACGAAACGTCTAGAAGTGATGCACACAGACCAGCATCTCAGATTAAGAGTAGGAATTTCATGAAAAAAAAAATCCTGCTAATCCATAATTTACGTGTAAAGTCTAGGTGAGCCATAAAACTAGAACTGAATCTAAGTTTACGATGTCGTGTGGAAATCGAATGAAGTCAGTGGAACATGGTGTTCTGAAGCAGAACAAAGGTGAGGACTACAGACAGCGCAACTGCAGCCGCCTACACGGCTGCTTTTGAGGAGTTTAAAAGTATTCATGACACAGCGCTTTTGTAAATACTAACGAATTAGACCATAGACCTGTCGTGAGAATGAATTTTGTATTTACTGAAATGATGGCAGTCTCTACGATGTCCAAATTTAGAAACGAGAAAGTAATGTGACATAAAATTTTTTTATGTAGTTTAGAAAAATCTCTTGAAAATCTTTGCACGAAAGTACCTACATGAGTCAAGCTGCTGCGTGCCGAAGGACGATTTCTTCATCACTTATTTATAACAGTGACCTGACAGTTCTTTCTTTCCTCATGTCTTGTTCCACTTCTGTTTTCATATATGTGTTACAAGACTATGAAATGATAAGCGAAGTTTTGTCAAAAGAAAGCTTCGGTTTGAGTTTTCCTGTGTTGGCACCACGTGAAGTGAACTGGTATTGGATAGTCGTTGTAACAGAGTGTAGTTATATAAAGATTTGATGTTTGCTTTGGCCCCTCTTTCTTGGTTTCCTTGTAAGAAAGTGTTTTTGTTAGAATCTAAAGAAACATTTGCACGTTGTACTACTAGCGAATTTGGCCAGTCAGTAGAGCTTAACTTATTGCATTAGTTATGCTGTCTAAACAGAATTCTTCTCTTGTCCATGCGTACCTTTCTACTATTTGGTAGTATCTAACCATACATTTGTCACCTAGCGTAATTTCTCTTGTACTGAACCGGGAACCTAGAAACGACGGAGAGGTTTCGTCGCTGCCGTAGCCCTCGGTGGGTCACAACCCCACTTCAGGCTACAGCAGTCCACTCACCTCACCGCCGCTCCACACCGATCCCAGGGTTACTGTGCGGTTCTGCCCCCCGAGAACCCCCCCCCCCCCCCCCACACACACACACTCACACACAAACGGCAACGTCTCACACCAGACGAGTGTAACCCCATTTTTTTCGTAGTAGAGAAATTACGGCGTACGTGTACGTGGAGACAGTGGTTTCACAGCAATCGCCGAGGTAGTGTAACTGAGGCGGAATAAGGGGGAACCAGCCCGCATTCGCCGAGGCAGATGGAAAACGGCCTAAAAACCCATCCACAGGCTGGCCGGCACACCGGATCTCGACACTAATCCGCGGATTCGTGCCGGGGACCGGCACGCCTTCCCGCCAGGAAAGCAGGGCGTTAGACCGCGCGGCTAACCGGGCGGGCTTAGTGAAATTTACCCTAAGACTGATCGCCACTGCAGCTATTTATTCGGAAGTGTCTACTGAAACAGTAGAGCAGGCAGAAAAAACGTTAATAAGAGCCGAGAATGTTCCAATAATACGCAAAAATCTGTCGGAGAAGATTTGGCTCCTTCTCGCGCAATCGCCACAGACATCCTGAAGTACATTAACACCACTGGAGACGCTGGTCCATCGAAAGAACCACAACCAGGAACTACGTCTGGTATCCTGTAATTCAGAGCCACAAGCGTGCAAGCTAACACGCCTACTGCCAAATTTTCTTCATTTGACAGAACGGAGAATAAAATTCAAAAATCCTCTCCAGATTAACAGGGTAGAGCAGAAGAACCAGAAAGGGAAGGAAAAGCAGAAGGAAGAGAGAAAAAGTAAACAGCACCTTCTAGCAGGGAGCAGGTCTAGTTCTGTAAAAAAGAATTTCTCACAGCTCCTTGGAAAGTTGTTTCAGAAAAAAAATAATTAATTTTACCAGTATGCGGATGTGATTTGACGTTGAAACAGTGTAATAAATGTGAACAATGACGGCATGAGGATTGTGCGAGTAATGGAAGTGAAGAATCACTCCTGAGGAATTTCATGTGCGAATTCTTTCTTGTCCAACTCAATGCGTACTGTTATCCACCTAAGCAGGTAGGAGCAGGTGGTCAACGTTTAAATACTGTCGCTGACGTTGTATCTCTGTTACAGATCAAATTGCTTTTATTTTTACGGTGATTACTATACAGATATATAAGTGACAGGTCAGTATATAAATAATTAGATTATAATTTGGTATTAAGTAGATATATGCAGTGTTTTCTTAAGTGAGTGTATTTACACGAAACTTGCTGACTATTTGGAGTGAGCGTTGTTAGTTCACTTTGACACTTAGTTAAAAGACTGAGAATTCGATGAAACGGGCAGTGGGACGCGGAGTAATAGCTCACTGGAAAGCAGAACAGCTGCTTGGGAGCCCGGCGTTTCGTTAGGAACGCACTTTATCTGCGTGAAGAAGCAAGAGCACTTTGTTGGCCCACTCCTTAAATTGCTCCGGGCGAGCACGCTTAAGAGCGGTAGCGACTGCGATTTATGCCGTACCACCCCTGAAAACGTGTGTGCGTGTTTGCGCCCTCGCGCGCGTCTGTATGTGTATTTGTGCGTGTGCGTGTGTGTGTGTGTTTTCTTAAATGGCTTCGTCAGCCACGTCAGAGAGCTCCCAGAAAAGTGTTCGCAAAGGGCAAAGGTCATAGGTCGTAGCAATTGACTGAGGCCTTATGGCCGTTAGATTATCGCGTCCCTCCTCCTGAAACGGAAGACAAAACCATTGAGTAAATTGAAAATATTTCTTTTTAAATAAGTTATTTGGACAACATACCTCTATATACGGGACGAATTAGTCTTCATATTATTTATGTAGCTACTTTGATAAATGGTTACTTCTTGCTTATTTACTAATGGTGAAGGACTGTACGAATTACGAACAACTATTTATTTTATATGCTATAAGAGAAATTAGAATTCGACTACTTAGCAGGAGGAAGAGCCAGGGGAGGGAACAATTACGGAATGATTTATATGTCACCGCGTAATCGCTAAAATTATTGGATCAGCCTAATTCTCGTTGCTCCTAACGAAGAATAACTTACGCGTGTTTTCATCTAGAAACGAGGCGATAGACATTATTATTCCGGTGTTCTGACAAATTTCGTATAGAAATAGACAGAGACGAACGAATAAACAAGTTTTTATGTTACTTTGTTCTTCTTGAAGATTAGCGACCACGGAATATCTGACGCACACAAAGAAAACATCGAATTAGGTTATCCAAAATATTAGGCTTCACAGTTGCTTGCACTCTGTGGAAATCATAGCATTAATGAACTTCTCCACTGAAAAATAATGAGCGTCAGATCCCACTATGCTTCCACTATTCGTAATTTTAATTAGTTTCTACCCACGACCACGTTACTCTGATTTCCGAAGTGTGCTTTCGGGGCGCAGAGCGTGCATTTACCGTAGATTTCAGTTTACTTTCTATGAACTTAAAATCACCCCCGCATTGTGATAAAGTTAAAATTACTCATTTCATATTGCACTAATACAATAATACTTCGGGCACCAGTCAGATGCTCCTTCGCATATGGTATGTAGTCTTACTCCTTACAGCTGAATCATCTTACGATTTTGCTTGATCAAACTCCACCATCATAAGCCTTAATTTCAACAATTCGTCATCAAACATATGACAACACTGAGATTGCCTCCCAGAAGCTTACTAAACCCTATGTGTGGTAACTGTAGAACGGAAACAGTTTCGTCTTCATCATAAAAGGCTGTGTGCCGTCTAACACTGATGTAATATAATGCGAAAACAATAATATTCTGCATGAGTCACATATGCGGCACATTTGTTACGTATTTAAGTAATCACAGGAGAATCATTACATTTTACACGTAATTCTTATCACTTACTGTACCCTACTGGCCATTAAAATTGCCACAGCAAGAAGAAATGCAGATGATACACAGGTATTCATTGGACAATCAAATTATACTAGAACTGACATGTGATTACATTTTCAAGCGATTTGGGTGCATAGATCTTGAGAAATCAGTATCCAGAACTACCTCTGGCCGTAATAACTGCCGTGATACGTCTGGGCATTGAGTCAAACAGAGCTTGGATGGTGTGTACAGGTACAGCTGCCCATGAAGCTTTAACACGATACTACAGTTCATTAAGAGTAGTGACTGGCGTATTGTGACGAGCCAGTTGCTCGCCCACCATTGACCAGACGTTTACAATTGGTGAGAGATCTGGAGAATGTACTGACCAGGACAGCAGTCGAGCACTTTCTGTATCCAGAAAGGCCCGTACAGGACCTACAATATGCTGTCGTGCATTATCCTGCTGAAATGTACGGTTTCGCAGGGATCGAATGAAGGGTACAGCCACGGGTCGTAACACATCTGAAATGTAACGTCCACTGCTCAAAGCGCCGTCAATGCGAACAAGAGGTGACCGAGACGTGTAAGCAATGGCACCCATACCATCACGCCGGGTGATACGCCAGTATGGCGATCACAAATACATACTTCCAATGTGCTTTCACTGCGATGTCGCCAAACACGGATGCGACTATCGTGATGCTGTAAACAGAACCTGGATTCATCCGAAAAAATGACGTTTTGCCATTCGTGCGACCTGCTTCGTGGTTGAGTACACCATCGCAATCGCTGCTGTCTGTGATGCAGCGTCAAGGGTAACCGCAGCCATGGTCTCCGAGCTGATAGTCCATGCTGCTGCAAATGTCGTCGAAATGTTCGTGCAGATGGTTGTTGTCTTGCAAACGTCCCCATCTGATGACTCAGGGATCGAGACGTGGCTGCACGATCCGTTACAGCCATGCGGATAAGATGTCTGTCATCTCGACTGCTAGTGATACGAGCCGTTGGGATCCAGCTCGGCGTTCCATATTAACCTCCTGAACCCAACGCTTACATATTTTGCTAATAGTTATTGGATCTCGACCAACGAGAGCAGCAATGCCGCGATACGATAAACAGCAATCGCGATAGGCTACAATCAGACCTTTATCAAAGTAGGAAACGTGATGGTACGCATTTCTCCTCCTTACACGAGGCATCATAACAAGGTTTCACCAGGCAACGCCGGTCAACTGCTGTTTACGTATGAGAAATCGGTTGGAAACTTTCCTCATGCCAGCACGTTGCAGGTGTCGCCACCGGCACCAACCTTGTGTGAATGCTCTGGAAAGCTTCTGATTTGCATATCCCAGGATCTTCTTCCGGTCGGTTAAATATCGCGTCTGTAGCATGTCGTCTTCGTGGTGTAGCAATTTTAATGGCCTGTAGTGTCTTTGTATGCATATCCACTACACGGGTACGAAAAAACATTATAATCACTGCCTACCGCGATGTTGGATGCCACTTGGTGGCGTTGCGGGCACCTGACGCTGCCTCTAAAATATGTATGCGGAGCAAGTCCTACCGAAGATATGGGCTGCAAATGAGGAAATGAAACGAGATAAGCGACCTAGAAAAATGGCAATTTATTATTAAGCACAACATGTGAAAAGTATCTCGGAAATGGCGAAGCTGATCGAATGCTTACATGTTGCTGTAGCACACATCTACGGATAGAGGTAGGGCAGTGAAATGGTTGGACGTCCAGGACTCTAGAGAAGGTGTGGTTCTGAGGCTTGTCTGGTCAGATATGTGATCTGTGGAACATCTTCCGAGAGATCACAATGCTGGTGCACGCAGAAGTGCTTCGGAGCCCTCAGTTCATCGTTCATTGTTGAACATACTGATCCAGAGCAGATTACTCCTATGTTTTCACATGTTGACCCAACGACATTGACAGCTACGGTTTCTGTGGGCTCAGGACCATCGGGATTCAACCATCCATCAATGGAAAAGTATCGGCTGTTTTATTAATCACATTTTTGGTACACTAGGTCGATGGTCGTCATCACAAACCCGTCATCGAGGTGAACGGCGGCTCGAAACGAGCAGCGCGCCAAGCAAGCAGGCTGTGTGTTGTCTAATATTGATGTAATAGAGTCCGAACACGACAATATTCTTCATCAGTCACAAATGCGTCACATTTTTCATGTGTTTGAATAATTACAGGAGCATCATTACACTTTACACGTAATTCTTATCTCTTTCTGTAATTGTATGCATATCCACTACGCTGGTAAGCAATGAGAGACGTTCTCCTGCGCTTACATGGAACCTGTGATAGTAAATAAAGACACTCTGGCAGCTGTGGACCATCTGCACCTCTTCATGCTTGACGTCTTCTCCGATGGTGTCATCTTTCAGTTGCGTAATTGTCCGTGTCTCGGAACAACAACCGTGATGCAATTGTTTGATGAGCATTATAGTGAACTCACGCTGATTTTTCGGCTACCAAATTCGCCTGATGTAGATCCTATGGAACCCGTATGGGTAGCTATCGGGTGCCATCACCGCGTACACAAGTCAACGGCCCGTTAATTACGCAAATTACGTGACCCATGCGTAGATAAAGAATGCCACATACCTCCACACACCTACTTCCAAACTGTCCATAATACTCAGAATCAGAGATACATGTAGTTCCAAGGAGGACTTACAAGCTCTTAAGCAGGTGGTCATAATGTTATGGCTCATCAGTGTATGTATCTTGAAGTGATATAAATTACAGAAATTTCAGAATTGCAGCGCGTCAGCAATCGTAATTATCTAAATAAATTGCGAAAATTCCCGGTGTTTACCCAGGTTTCAACGTGGATAACCACGCCTTCTTCAGAACAAAATAAAAAAAACAGCTTGCCTAAATGGGCATGGTCAATTTCTAAAATGAACACCCACAACGGCAGGTCCCCATAAAATTTATTAACATTACACGGTACATCCGTACCAAGTCAATAACACTACTCAACTGTGTGTGCAGCCTCGCCCCAGCCAACGTGCGATGGGTCACAAGCTCTCCATTGCACTAAGGGCTCGCCGGCTGTTCATTTTTTCATTAGTTGGAGGTAGTAAATATACGACGGTTGTCCAGAAAGTAATTTCCGATCGGCCGCGAAACCACAGTGACAACCAGAAACATTTTATTTGCAACAGCCAGGCACACCTTCCACCTACTTCTCTACATAGTCACCGCTCCAACTTCGAGTTTTGTCGTAGGGTTGCATCAACGTTCGAATATCCTCGTCATAGAAAGCAGCCGCCTCTGCTTTCGACTAGTTATCTGCACTGATCTGCAGCTCGTTGTCTGTGGGAAAAGTTTTTCTTCACAACCAGCGGTTCTTATGAACAGGGATGGGACTCAGGGGGAGCAAACTACGGACTGTATGTGATCAAACACTTCTCATCGGAAATTCTGCAGGAGCGTCTTCATTGTCTCTGCATAGTGCGGCCGAGAACTGGCATGAAGAAAGAACTGCTCGACAGTTGTGTTATGCGGGCTGCATGACACAGGCGAAATCTCTAACCAGGCCCTCACACTTGGCGGGAGACGCTATTCCCTACGCATCTTTACGTGGTCACTGTTCACTCAAAACTGAAAAGAGATACGCGACACGATCAGCGGGCGTAATTGAGACACTGCCCAACACATCTGTGCAAAGCTTTACCTGATTTTGCCATGGTTTCCATTTCGCGACCGATCGAAACTTAATTTCGGGACAACCTTCGTATAGCAAGTTGGACACGCTCGAAGGGACGGAGCATATATAACCATATAATTATTCTCCACAGTTTCAAATAATTAGCTAATATGGTAAAGCTGTGAAGGACGCAACATGTCGCTTTGTTCGTGAAATTTTATGTATTTTTATATTCATGAAATTTCCTTTCAGTATTTTACGTACAGAAAAATGTATCAATGCTGTTTTCACTGTCAGTGGCCCTTTGCAGTCCCTATTGGACTAAGGTCTCTTGTTTTAAGGCCATATCTTCCATATAAGATCCTAACTCACCATGGGATGTGGATTATCTGGATCTCTTTGGTATAAGAAGTTTATATTGCAACTAAAAAAAATTTCACCCCCCGAAAGAAGCAGCAACGCGCATGGTAAAGGGAAAATAACCGCACATTGTAAATAGACTGTGCAAAACACAAATAAAGACCGTATAGTAGGTCCAACATAATTCTAACAGTACGTATTTGACAGCCAACAGAATGGACCGTAGCGGTCTACGTGGCTAATACATGTCAACTTCGGAAGACGTAATATTCCACAAGGCAAGAGTAGGTAGCATACCTACCATTGGAAAATTACATATTCAGCTAGACAATGTGTACAGCTTTATCGAATGTTAGTCTTCACTGAATATCATAATTGCAATATGTCTCATAGGGTGTTGGCGAAAGGGTGATTGAGACGTGAGTGAAAGAGCTGTGCACTTTTTAGCTCAAGTTGCCAGTGTTACTGAATTTGGAGATGCAGCATTGCTGCAGTTGAAATTAAACCACAGGGCCGGAAGAACCCCATCTTATGATGCATGGAGACAGACACGATTACAGCTGTAACCATACTGTGTGGCTCTCTATGGCGTCATAAAACTCCCGCATAAAAAAGACGAAAAGCGAAATGGAAAAGTCGACGTCAAGTGAATTGGCACGTACGGTGCAAAATGATCGGCATGGGGAAATGTGAACACTTCAGTTCATTCTGGGCATTCTGATACGACGTTTGTTTGTTTGTGGAATCAATGATAGAAAAGTGGCCCAGGCATCGAGGTGGAGTAACTGGGCATGGAATATGAGCACAGTTTGAGATGAATTGCACAGTGTCCTCTTGACAAGAAAGAGGTGAACGGCTTTGACTGCCAGTGATGTCTCCGTCCATGAGATCAGTACCTCCAGTTAACCCGTCTGCGTTCACCGCTCAGCGCTGATTCTATAGGCTGATCTTGTGTCACGTATACCATTGTGTCTCCTACCTTTATTCTCCAAACAGTATCCCCTGGATTACTATCCCCGACGCGTTGAGTGGCAAAATGTGCTATCCAGTTGGTATACGAATACATCTAGTGGAGAGACATTTAGTTTTTCGCTTAAGGGCACCACTGGAAATTATGTTCAATCTTAACTAATACGCAATCTGAACAAAAGCTGTTGTACCAAGGAGGTCGCAGAGCCCAGTGAAGCGTCATTCTTTTAGGTAACTCAGCAAACATTGCTGCAAGACGATACTGGAAAAGGAATGTGCTACGTATCTTCGTAGAACGATGAATACCAATGAAATTCTACACTGCGCGGCTACCTGACATACCAGATGAGTCTGAGATACGATCTTCACAACCCACAAACTGCGACTTACGACGTACTTTACTCGCACACAAATCGCGTAGAGGGGAATTCCCTAGGATTATATGCTGACACCCTTAGTTTCCACGCAGCCGAGTTCAGAAGCACACATAGCATTAGCCAGCCGTATTGAGTTCTGAGGGATAGAGATCATCTACAGTTTGATAATTTCATCTCTTGAGCATCGTTACACACGCAGCCTGTGGTTTAATGTTCGTTTCAGGACATTCCTAGTGATGTAGAATTGAGGTGTAGTTCAATGAAATGGAAATTTCCAAGCGATGGAATGTTCGATCAGACGGGGATAAGCTAAAGAAGAATTGTTTCTGTTTTTCTCGCAACAATTCGCATGATCGTTTCAGCAACTACATTATATCCATCTCAACGAATTATCATTCCTAGCACTCTTCATTCATCATCTGTATTGGCGACACAAGTTTAATTCCTTTATGAATGACACTAACATTACAGACTATTGCTAATAAACTATTCTGGAACACAAAACATTCAGGTTAATAGGATTAAACACAAGCGCAGGGATCGTCAACTAAATAATTATGTCAAGTCTGCAAAGCTACTAATGTTTTGTAACAGGTTTTAGCTACGTGATAGTTCCATAACAAACTCTGTTATTACGTCGACTTCGTTGTGTATAGGTACAGTTCATGTCTGCACATTAATCAAGTTTTAGCTGTTGCACTGATTTTTCACGCGTTTTGTTAAGCATTATCGTACTCACGATTTCTTTTCTGTCGGTTGAAACAGGTAACTACAAATAACAGGGTTCATTTTGTAACTGTACGATCCAGGTTTACCACTAATAATTAAGTATTACTTTCCTATGTTATTTTGTGATTTGCACGCTTCAGTAATGTAGTCTTTAGACAGAAAACATCATAAGGATTTAACTGAAATTATTGATGTGGTATCACTTTTAATTCTGTTGCCAGCATGTCAACTACTGAAAATAAGCTACTGCGCAATTCTGATGGAATTTAATTATCCGATTCTTAAAACCTTTAATCAAACAGAAAAAGTAGTTCACGTTTGTTTCCGTTTTTAACACTCACATCAAACTCTACACTGATTTCACAGTTCGTATCGCGCTCGTCACGCCTTACAAACGCGTAAACGTTTTATTTTGACATCCAGCAAGGCTTTCCCTATATTATAAAACTGTTTGATTTGCAGAACTGGGAAAGATATTTAGACCTAGTTCTTATAAATAAGCTACTGACGATCTCTGCTATGTTTATATTTTCTTTAATTTACTTAGGCTGTAGGTCTTCTGCAACACTGGAAGCAGTTGCAGACTTACGAAAGTATTATTCAATTTAGAAACGTCAGTTTTCATAATACCATGCCATTCAACAAGGAGTGATAGTTACGTTCTCCGATAAAATTTGTTTTGCAAGTATACAGCTATTACACGTTATAAAGTTACCACTATTCATTACACTTTAGATACATTACGTTTTCATCCCGCAACTACTGTCAATCCAACATACGTACTCTCCCCCCGAGAAATACGTATACATACTCTCACAAGCACACATACACACACACACACACACACACACACACACACACACACACACACGCACGCACGCACGCACACACACACACACACACAAACGCACACACACACACACACACACACACACACACACACACACACACACACAATAACATCATTGTTCTTAAAGTCGCAAATTTTGGTTCAGTCACTCATTTTATATAATTTCGACGCCCTTTACAGTAAAGTAGATCTTGAGTATGAGCACGTAGTTTTTCATGGATGCAAAGTTGGATAAATTATTCTCGAATTACTAGCTGCGTTAGATTTATTCGTATCCTTTCAATTCCGATGACCACCTCTGTTGTCATCGTCATGCTATATTTGTATTGATAAGTCGTGTAATAGTAAATACAATAGTACCACACGTCCTATTAGTACGAGAGATAACTCCTGAAACCGATGAAAGAGGATGCCATTGAAAGCTTGGGTTTAGCAAAAAATATATGTCAAGATATCAGCCAGGCATCTCCAAGCACGTGAGTTGAGTTAAACTTATCCGTAGATGCAACTAAGTGATTTCTCATCAACTTGAGCCCCCACCTGTAGATTAACAAGGTGAGTTCTAGTAGCGACAGCGAGGCGAGGTGTAGAGACTGAGTTCCATCAACCTCGAGCTTCATTTCGAAAATTTGATTCCAGAGTCAGCGATCAATATACTTTCAGTTCAGGCCACAGTTGCAAACCTGTACCTTCCCCCACCCCTATCTGCCTTTTCATGCTGGCATTTTTGTAACCACCATATGACATCAAGCTTAGGATATTACTGATACTCGTTTATTTGAATCAAACCCCAGGTCCTTTAACCAGCCTTGTCAAGGTATTAATTTTGATTTGTCATTGTTTGTCATTTTCAAGGAGATAAATAATTGTGATTCTTTTTAATTTCGTAGCTAACGACTACTTTTTTCATTCATTTGGAGGGAAATAATTAATTATGTCAGATTAACACAGCCACTTTGCTCAATTATGATCAAAACGCGTCCCGTGTTCACCTTATGGTGCTAAAAAAGACGTTCATTCTGAAGTAGTAATCAATATTTATAGGGATAGTTTACATCGTCCTACATCTTCCGGCACTTACGACAATAGAAAGCATACAAATCGACACATTACATGTAATTTTGCCAAAGAAAAGTATTACTCAGCCTCTCAAAAGTGCACAAAAGTCGCTTTGGAGCTCTGCATACGATACGGAGTTGGTACTTAGCACTTAGAGGACCCTTGATATATCGTGGCAGTGATGGGGTGCGTATGTGCCACTCACCTGTATCGGGGCAGCAAGACAGGTCCCCATGTGAGGTCACCGAGTAACAGAAAGGAGCTACTGTGTTTAGACACGTCAATGACCACAACGTAACAGAAGATAGCGAATTTGATTATCTATGATGTAAGGTGTATACTATACATAGTTCGTTAGAAATTTCAGAAAACTAAAGAAAACGCTACTGTTTTGTAGATTATAACATATCATAAAACGTTTTACATGATTCATCCCTCTACAACATTGATCACAATCAAACGTGATTATTTATATTTGGAGACATAAAATAAGAATGACTTTTGGACTTATTTGATTACTGTGACTTATGAGGCGAATATGCAAGTGAAACAGTAACGAAAGTCTTGTGCTGGAGTCAGTGGTATGGGATACAAAACGGATACTTCCATACTGGTGACGTTGCCAAGATAAAACAAGACCTAGTGATTACTACTATATTGTCCTGATTCAAATCTATAAAGAGACGCATCAGATCCCTGGTAAGCCACAGAAAAACGATTTCTTCGTCTGTTCAAAATATCGGTCCATGAAAGTGCTTTACCTACTGGAAAACGGCGGAGTTTGAAGAATGAATTTATCAGGTTTGGCTGGCCCAGAGTGCAGATACCATGACTATAAAAGTATTTTTAATCCAATTGTGAGAATGGCGATAGCCATAGCACTGTACAGCTTCAGAATAAACAAACCAAAGATAAATGCTACTAAGAGTAGCAGAGAGGAAAGTAGTTACTTTATTAAAATCAGAATTGCCAAACACACAATAGTGGAGGAACATAGGAAGATATTACAAAGAGAACCGCATAGTGTAAGAAAGTTTTGTTCAGTAAAAGAGCTCTCAAGCTAGGGTGCAGTGCCGCGCGTGGTAGCTGCGTGGTCTCTGGCGCCTTGTCACGGTCTGCGTGGCTCCCCCCGCCGAAGGTTCGAGTCGTCCTTCGGGCACGGGAGTTTGTGTGTGTGTGTGTGTGTGTGTCGTCCTTAGCGTAAGTTAGTTTAGGTTAGATTAAATACTGTGTAGACCTAGGGACTGATGACCACACCAGTTTAGTCCCATAAGACCTTACCACAAATTTCCAAAAATTTCCAAGGCTTCAGTCTATCTGCAATACTTTATATGATGTATGTAGACCAGGCACTAGAAGTGTGAGGTGGCATGCCAGTCTTCCACTTCAACATGTTAGTCAGATTAATATTCATATTTTTGGTCATGATCTTCGTGCTGCCTAGTACTACATTTGGTATGTATGGTTTATTCCTTTTTACATGAGGAAATTACGTGTAGAATGTGTTTATAACTGCATGTGTAACCTGTAGAGAACCTGTACCAGAGAGGCTGCAGTGCAGGCACAGAGAACAGAGAGAGTGAGGAATGGATTTTGGGCCATAAATTCTGAGTGCAGCGACTATTCTGTGTGAGTGATTCAGGGAGGACGCTCTTGACGGATAATACCTACAAAGGGGCTTCTGACCATAGCGCTCTTCTCTTTCTGCTTAGGGTTTTCCAGGAGGGCAGCTGTTAGCTAAAAATTTCACCTAGGTCAAGCGATAGTCCGTTGCAAAGACGGCCAGATGGTGGAAAGTGGGCGCAGATACACATTTAAGAGTGACTGCTGTAAACTGCGCCTTTGTGAAGATGGTGGGAAGGTCATAAAACTCTGCGCATTCTCATGTTAGAAGCTGGGACGATACAGATAGAGTGGCTGGTGGACCTGTTTAGTGGAGGAAAGACTCTAACTCCCCTGACACCAAGGAGTCGCCAGGTTCTCTTAGCGAGCGGCCAGAAACATAAATATATATTTTATGGGGACGATTGTCTGAGAAGCTGGATAGGCCTTCTTCCACATACTGGAAATGGTTGGCCTGGAAAGATTACATCTCTCCATAAATGGCTGACTGTGGTCCCATCTAGGTGGATGCATGCTTACCATGACAACGACACCTCACCCAGTCCTTTCTCGGAGGAGTAAGAATTAGAGTCGCTGGTTGGCTCCTCTCAGGATATGGAAAGTGGAGGCTTGCTCCCCCAGCGTGGGAACTCTGGTTCTGTGTCTGGAATGGCTACCAGGCCAACGGAACAGTCAAGAAGGGAATTCAGTGAGTAGAGGATAGTTCGATTGGTTTTAGTAATGTGGGGGCCGTTTAGTTTTTGCTAATTTGGCTCCTGTGTCGAGGCTTTGTAGAAACTGGTGGTGATTATCTGCCTTCTTAATCTTCTGGACCGCCACTTGATGAGTATTTCAGGTCTTCCCCGCCGGCCGCGGTGGTCTCGCGGCTCTAGGCGCGCAATCCGGAACCGTGCGACTGCTACGGTCGCAGGTTCGAATCCTGCCTCGGGCATGGGTGTGTGTGACGTCCTTAGGTTAGTTACGTTTAAGTAGTTCTAAGTTCTAGGGGACTGTTGACAACAGCAGTTGAGTCCCAAAGCGCTCAGAGCCATTTGAACCATTTGAACCAGGTCTTCCCCTGGTGGGTGAGACTTGTGGTCTGTGTCTTATGGTGAACTAATGACCAGTGCCAGCTCCCAACTGTACCGACTGTGAAACTGCATATCATCTTGGACGTACTGTGTGTCCCAAGGGTAAACATATTCATCCTGAGTCAGCCGACAGCCGCGCGGTACTAGCCGAGCGGTCTTTTACGCTACAGTCATGGACTGTGCCGCTGGTCCCGGTGGAGGTTCGAGTCCTCTCTCGGGCATGGGTGTGTGTGTTTATCCTTAGAATAATGTAAGTTAAGTAGTGTGTAAGATTAGTTAGTGATGACCTTAGCAGTTAAGTCCCATAAGATTTCACACACATTTGAACATTTTTGTCAGCCGACTGACTGGTTCAACCACACCAGCGATTGGGTGATCCTCACACTGAGATCTGCCCGGGTTTCGGAGCTCTGATAGGGATGTTTTCCATGTTCTAATAATCAGAAAGCCTAACTGTTTATTTTGTAAATTTTCGTGGGTGCATCAAAACATTAAGCTGCCACAGCGCGCCTCTCTTCGCCCATAGCGCTCCGTTTCTTGCTGCCGCCTGTATCAGGATGGAAGGGTAAAACGCTACAGCACCAGAGCAGGATCGTTAAATGGTATTCACAGCTCTCTGTTCTCATGTGAACTATTTTTTTTTTTTTTGGTCATCATCTACTGACTGGTTTGATGCGGCCCGCCACGAATTCCTTTCCTGTGCTAACCTCTTCATCTCAGAGTAGCACTTGCAACATACGTCCTCAATTATTTGCTTGACGTATTCCAATCTCTGTCTTCCTCTACAGTTTTTGCCTTCTACAGCTCCCTCTAGTACCATGGAAGTCATTCCCTCATGTCTTAGCAGATGTCCTATCATCCTGTCCCTTCTCCTTATCAGTGTTTTCCACATATTCCTTTCCTCTCCTATTCTGCGTAGAACCTCCTGATTACGTACCTTATCAGTCCACCTAATTTTCAACATTCGTCTATAGCACCACATCTCAAATGCTTCGATTCTCTTCTGTTCCGGTTTTCCCACAGTCCATGTTTCACTACCATACAATGCTGTACTCCAGACGTACATCCTCAGAAACTTCTTCCTCAAAATAAGGCCGGTATTTGATATTAGTAGACTTGGCTAGAAATGCCTTTTTTGCCATAGCGAGGCTGCTTTTGATGTCCTTCTTGCTCCGTCCGTCATTGGTTATTTTACTGCCTAGGTAGCAGAATTCCTTAACTTCATTGACTTCGTGACCATCAATCCTGATGTTAAGTTTCTCGCTATTCTCATTTCTACTACTTCTCATTACCTTCGTCTTTCTCCGATTTACTCTCAAACCATACTGTGTACTTATTAGACTGTTCATTCCGTTCAGCAGATCATTTAATTTTTCTTCACTTTCACTCAGGATAGCAATGTCATCAGCGAATCGTATCATTGATATCCTTTCACCTTGTATTTTAATTCCACTCCTGACCCTTTCTTTTATTTCCATCATTGCTTCCTCGATGTACAGATTGAAGAGTAGGGGCGAAAGGCTACAGCCTTGTCTTACACCCTTCTTAACACGATCACTTTGTTCTTGATCGTCCACTCTTATTATTCCCTCTTGGTTGTTGTACGTATTGTATATGACCCGTCTCTCCCTATAGCTTACCCCTACTTTTTTCAGAATCTCGAACAGCTTGCACCATTTTACATTGTCGAACGCTTTTTCCAGGTCGACAAACCCTATGAACGTGTCTTGATTTTCCTTGAGCCTTGCTTCCATTATTAGCCGTAACGTCAGAATTGCCTCTCTCGTGCCTTTACTTTTCCTAAAGCCAAACTGATCGTCACCTAGCGCATTATCAATTTTGTTTTCCGTTCTTCTGTATATTATTTTTGTAAAGAGCTTCGACGTATGAGCTGTTAAGCTGATTGTGTGATAATTCTCGCACTTGTCAGCTCTTGCTTTCTTCGGAATTGTGTGGATGATGCTTTTCCTAAAGTCAGATGGTATGTCGCCAGACTCATATATTCTACACACCAACGTGAATAGTCGTCTTGCTGCCACTTCCCCTAATTCTGATGGAATGTTATCTATCCCTTCCGCCTTATTTGACCGTAAGTCCTTCCGATTCTAATACTGGATCCCTAATCTCTTCTAAATCGACTCCTGTTTCTTCTTCTATCACATCAGACAAATCTTCACCCTCACAGAGGCTTTCAATGTATTCTTTCCACCTATCTGCTCTCTCGTCTGCATTTAACAGTTGAATTCCCGTTGCAATCTTAATGTTACCACCGTTGCTTTTAATGTCACCAAAGGTTGTTTTGACTTTCCTGTATGCTGAGTCTATCCGTCCGACAATCATATGTTTTTCGATGTCTTCACATTTTTCCTGCAGCCATTTCGTCTTAGCTTCCCTGCACTTCCTATTTATTTTATTCCTCAGCGACTTGTATTTCTGTATTCCTGATTTTCCCGAATCATGTTTGTACTTCCTCCTTTCATCAATCAACTGAAGTATTTCTTCTGTTACCCATGGTTTCTTCGCAGCTACCTTCTTTGTGCCTATGTTTTCCTTCCCAACTTCTGTGATGGCCCTTTTTAGAGATGTCCATTCCTCTTCAGCTGTGCTGCCTACTGCACTATTCCTTATTGCTGTATCTATAGCGTTAGAGAACATCAAACGTATCTCGTCATTCCTTAGAACTTCCGTATCCCACTTCTTAGCGTATTGATTCTTCCTGACTAATGTCTTGAACTTCAGCCTACTCTTCATCACTACTATATTGTGATCTGAGTCTATATCTGCTCCTGGGTACGCCTTACAATCCAGTATCTGATCTCGGAATCTCTGTCTGACCATTACGTAATCTAATTGAAATCTTCCCGTATCTCCCGGCCTTTTCCAAGTATACCTCCTTTTCTTGTGATTCTTGAACAGGGTATTCGCTATTATTAGCTGAAACTTGTTACAGAATTCAATTAGTCTTTCTCCCCTTTCATTCCTTGTCCCAAGCCCATATTCTCCTGTAACCTTTTCTTCTACTCTTTCCCCTACAACTGCATTCCAGTCGTCCTTGACTATTAGATTTTCGTCCCCTTTACATACTGCGTTACCCTTTCAATATCCTCATACACTTTCGCTATCTGTTCATCTTCAGCTTGCGACGTCGGCATGTATACCTGAACTATCGTTGTCGGTGTTGGTCTGCTGTCGATTCTGATTAAAACAACCCGGTCACTGAACTGTTCACTGTAACACACCCTCTGCCCTACCTTCCTATTCATAACGAATCCTACACCTGTTATACCATTTTCTGCTGCTGTTGATATTACCCGATACTCATCTGACCAGAAATCGTTGTCTTCCTTCCACTTCACTTCACTGACCCCTACTATATCTAGAGTGAGCCTTTGCATTTCCCTTTTCAGATTTTCTAGCTTCCCTACCACGTTCAAGCTTCTGACATTCCACGCCCCGACTCGTAGAACATTGTCCTTTCGCTGATTATTCAATCTTTTTCTCACGGTAATCTCCCCCTTGGCAGTCCCCTCCCGGAGATCCGAATGGGGGACTATTCCGGAATCTTTTGCCAATGGAGAGATCATCATGACACTTCTTCAACTACAGGCAACATGTGCTATTGATACACGTTACGTGCCTTTAATGCAGTGGTTTCTATTGCCTTCTGCATCCTCATGTCGTTGATTATTACTGATTCTTCCGTCTTTAGGGGCAATTTCCCACCTCTAGGACAAGAGAGTGCCCTGAACCTCTATCCACTCCTCCGCCCTCTTGGAAAAGGCCGTTGGCAGAATGAGGCTGACTTCTTATGCCGGAAGTCTTCGGCCCGCAATGCTGATTATTTATCAAAATTTACACAGTGGTGGGGATCGAACCCGGGCCCGAAGACGTTATGATTATGAATCAAAGATCTGTTAGTTGAATAGGACAGAATGCCCTTATACTTTCCACTGATGACCAATAGTTTTCCCAAACAGCTGATTAGTAATGAAATGCATGTTGGATATATTGCAGAATCAGTGCACAAGATGAGGTCTAAAAATTAATTTCGACATGAGAGAGTAATTTTATGTTGATGATGATGTTGTCGAAGCTAAAATTTTTTTTTGGAAGTATGAAAATTTTAATAGTTTTTTTTTTTTCATTATATCCTGACTCCGCCAGTGACAAAGATACTGAGACCAAATAAGCGGCTGGCGACAGAATGGTGGAGTCCCAAAATTTTTGCCATATTTTTAATGTTCTCTTCTCATCTTCACCAAACTGACCAAAAAAGTTTATTTGGTAGTATTATTGACGATCTAGTTACCTATGTAGCACAAATTTTGCCACATAGAAAAAGGACAACATCAGGACTGCGGAATTATATTTTATGACAATTTGCTTGTAGGTAACCAATGAAGATGAAAAGAAAATGTAAAAAAATGGGCAAAAATGGCAGTGGTGCAGTGCATAACGGAGACACTGGAGAATAAAAGTCTGCAGCGGTTTGGGCATTTTAGAAAGGTGAACGACAGGTAGCCATACAAGCTGTTAATCTGGGCACCGTGAAAACCTAAAAGGGACAGCCACCTTTGTCAATGGAAGTTCTTATTGGTCGAACATTGTATGAAAAGAGATTAACAACTTTCTATTTGAGAAACGAAGCCTAATGGCAGCCAAAAACAACTAACATCTAGTGGAAAAAATTGAAGAAGAAGAAGAAGAAGTAGAGAATAAGTAGTCTTATAGAACCAGATGTACAATAAAAACTCCTGGAAAAGGGCAACTGAAGCACAGCATTATATGGTAGACAAATCTGAAATAGTGCTAATCACTGAGTGAAAGTAAACCAGTAACTTGTTCGAATTATGGTTGCAGTTTAGTAGTTAATCGGCAATCGCAGATCCTGCACTTTTTCCATAACTTGCTTAACGACCAATTGATAATTCAACACACGTTCATGGCCGTATGGAGGTCGTTGTTCCAGGTGATGTTTGTCCAGAACGTTTTACATCCCTTCGCTTCGTTATTTGTCGGTGTTTTTGTAATCACGCTTAATGTACCACTCCGTGTAGTTTGCATTACAGTAACATGTATCTTCACATTGTGTGTGTCTTCAGCAATTAGCCAAATGTTCTTAGATTAACGTCTGCATTTGGAACCATAGGTTCTCCGCTACTTTTTCACCTTGGTGAGTTCCAAGCAATCAAAGAGTTAGAAAATGTTTTTGGAAACCTGTTGCACAATTTACACCAACTATTGCCCCATCGCCCTCCCTCTCATATTGTGTAGCTTGTTAACCCCAATACGTGTGCAATAACTGGTATATGATCCTTCTTTCTGCGAATGAAGGAATTTCATGCCAGAACGAGTCAACGAGATGTGAAACAAGTACACAGAGGCGGACTGTTGTGCATAATCATAGGACTAAGGCGACAATCGTCTCAGTTTTCAGGCGTGATTCACAGCTATTAGGTTAATATTAAAATTAAGGGACTTTTCAAAGCAATAAGCTCAGTGCATTTATATAAAGCTTAGTTCATGGCGGACAAGGCTCTACATACCTGTATTGGGTTATATTCATGAATGAAGTTCAAAGAGCGTCCTGTAAAACATACTCATAAATGAATAATAGCAATGAGCTTTTGATACTGCATCTACTCGAAAGAAATGAGCAAAGTGCAATGAATTTTTATACAATATGATGTAGGGCAATTATCTATCAGTGCTTGGCCTAGATCTTATCACCTAATCCTCGTAAATTCAGTAGAACCTGAAATGTTGTTTTCATTTCTAAAAATAATTATCTTCACGGTCTCTACATTTTGAAAAGGTGGCAATTGACAATGAACAGTCTAGCAAGCGTTACATAGTTTAAAAAGCAAACGTGCACAGTGATAAGATACTTCATGTCTGTGTTAGACACGCCGAGTTTTAAAAGAAACTCTGAGCGAAGAGAAACTACGGAAGATAACTAAAATGTCGGAGGCTGGGCTAGTAGGTTTCGAGAAGTCAAGTGGTCGGCGTAATAATTCGGAGTCGTATTAAGTTTCCTTGCTTAGAAAGTACACACGGATTGTATTCTTGTCGACGACAAAACACTGCGATACTGGTCTATATTCAGTGTATGAATCGGGGCTGGATTCCGCATAGGAGTGCAACGCACTTATTCACAGATTAGTAATACTTCACAGTGTCCACTCTTTGTGTAACAGCAGTTAGAAATTACTTATTTTCCGTTGAAGTCTCAGCCTGCACCGAAGTTTTAACTAGCGTTTTTGTTCAAATGTAAGGAAATGAAATTTCGTTCCAATAATTAACACATTCCTGACTCACACGCCGACGTACAAAAGCCAGCTGCAGGTACTCATTCGTTTGACGAGACCTGCCGCTGCAGGCCTTCACGACTCGCGGTTCAGGGAGGCGGTGGGCGCCTCGTCGCCCCAGTGCAGCCATCAGTTTGCGTGATTACAGCTTTATGGCGCTCCATCTGTCTATTTCGCCTCGCGCCGAGGGCCTTCATAATTGTCCAATCACCATAAATGGTGACATAATTCTCGAGCGTGCTCTGAATGTAACTGCATCTGCTCAAATCACGCGCAGAAGGGGACAGCATTTGGAGGGATCTTTGATCTCTCGTGCGTGAATCCCATCTATGGATTGCGAGTATGCTGACGGTAGTAAATTCACCGTTCACTCACTGCGCAAAAAACGAAGACATGTACCGATTACGAAGTCGTCAAAGGAACATGGTGTAACGAGATAAAAAACTTCCGCTAGTAATAATGTCTGTTTTTTTGTATTGGTCGCCCTCTTCGCACATCTGAAACTTTCAGCCCTCTTCGTATTATTCACTTCCTTCACATTGTAAAACTTTCCACTACCAACAGCACTAACACAATAAGTTCTGTATCTTAATTTCTGAACTGCACATCCATTACCAGACTAATTCTGGTTGACTCTTCTGATATGTCAACTTCTCTTCGAATGTTTTGTTTTCATCCGCTATTCTACTTATCGTCTCAATACTTTTTATTTTACATAGTCCTGCAGTTTTTTTTCTTTATACAGACCCATGTGAAAAAGATTGAATAATCAACGAAAGGATAACTTTCTACGAGGCGAGGCGTGCGTTGAACATGGTAAGGATCCCAAAATATTTCAGAAGGGACGGTGTAAACATAGTGCGGTTCAGTGAAGTGGAGTGAAAACAAGACGAAGATATCAGGGTAATATCAAAAGCAGCAGAAAATCCTATAACGGGAGTAGGACCCGTAATGAATACGAAGGGAGCGCATATAGATACTGTGAACAGTTCAGTGATAGTGTTGCTCTCGTCAGAATAGACAGCAAACACACAGAGACTACAATAGTTCAGGTACGCATGCCGACATCGAAAGAGATAGAGAAAGTATATGAGGAGACGGAACAGGTACTTGTAATTCAGGACATGAAGTGGGATAAAAATGTAATAGTCACGGAGCCCTCGAATGCAGAAGTAGGGGAAGGAATAGAAGAAGGGGGTACGGGAGAATATGTGGTTGGTACTAGGAATGAGAGTGAAGACAGACTAATTGAGTAATGCAATAAATCGCAGGTAATAATAGCGAACAGTCTGTCCAGAAATCACAAGATAATACCGGGAAATACAGGAAGATTACATCTACATTACATCATGCCCAGTCAGAGATTCCGAAATCATGTACCAGAGTGTACAAACTCTTACTTAAAATTGATGCATTTATTCTTCTCCATCATCCCTCGAGGTTTGTAATAGTTAAAATGCCTAACTCCTGAAAGAGATAGCTACAATATGATCATGGGTGAATTAGGGTATAATAGGGTAGGTGGATGGAATCGGGGACCCTCATATTTCTCTCTACGAGACTGTAACGTTGTTTCTTTGTCGTTACAGCTCGAAAGGAGCCAGTAGCTTCAGTACCACCACAAGACTCCGTTGTGTCAGACGCAGTGTTGTTGAGCAAAACAGTTTGATAGATATTTTTGTGTTCAATAAGGAACTAATATCGTCGGCTCATTTTAAACTGTATATTAAAAGATCGTTAACCTAATTTGGTATACAGAAGGTATTTTGCAGAAAAAGTGTAGTTGGAGTCAAACCGAGTAGAATCAATGAGGTAAAACCGGAGCTACTAGAAATTAACCCATGACGTCTTTACTGATAGCTTTTATGCATGAGGTAAGAAGCTTAAACGGTATTTTGAGTGTGTGTACACACTGTAATAACTACAATTTAATAATTGCATGCAGAAAATATAATTATTTTGTTCCTAATTTTACATAATTTTTCTCATTAATAATTTGACTTGTTATCCTCTAAGGAATGTATATTTCTTCATTTGAGATATATATTATTATTATTAGTATCGTCATCATTCAAGAATTAACAGTCTGAACGTCAAATATAAAAGCAATCGCTATATTTGGTAAAATAAGGCAAAAGCAACTGGCAAAGATTACCACAAAAAGCATAGGATACATAGAGACAGCAACTAATTCTGGTGTACCGCGGTGAACATTACAAGATTAAATTAAAATAATAAGGAATCGCACATTTATAGAAGATGCAGCGAAATAGGTAGACGTATTTTGTCAGTTAAAGAGGTGTGAGTTTTTTTATTAAAATAATGTGAACTAAAGTGAACTATGCGAGAACTAATCATATTTTCTTATCAGTTAATGGACGAGTAACTTAAGAACAATATTCAGTAACCCGAATTCGTGTGCTACATTCATCTACATCTACATCTACATTCATACTCCACAAGCCACATGACGGTGTGTGGCGGAGGGTACCCTGAGTTCCTTCTGCACAACTCAGTATTGTCAACAACAAATTATGTAGCGATGGAGTATATGAGGTCTGTTCATATCAGAACATTCGTAATTTGTTGCAAATTGTGTGTTGGGGCGAAATGCAGTTGCATCTCTGCACAGGCCTATATTTAAGGTGTAACTGCCGGAAGTTAGTCTGTTATGTATCTGTTAGTTATTGTTGATTGCTGTACTGAGTAGAACATTCTCACACAATTTGTAAATTTTGAGATAACAGAGTTAGAGGAGCATCTTCATTAAATTTTGTATGAAATTCAAGGAAACATTTACGGAGACACGCTAAGTGATGCAGGAAGCCTACTATGCTGAATGCTTAAGACATGTTTAGTGTTATAAATAGTTCACACGGTTTAAAAATGGCCGGCGGAAGTTAAAGACAACACTTGTTCAGGATGCCTTCAACTTCTACTGATGACACTCACATCAAGTATGTCAACAAAATTGTGCATTATTTACTCATTTGGCATATACAAAGGCTATCATTCTTACATTAATTACAATATACTATGGTAATAATACTCTTTACAGGTGCTCTTATAATACTATACAACATTAGAAATACTCTCCAACGACTTATCAAAGGCTGAGTCAGATCATCGAATGCCTTTTATTGGGACTATAAACGAAAGACGTCAGAAATGAGGTTTATTAATTGAGGAGATCAATACTGAAGGAAAAATGACTGGACTAGATTGGCTAAAACTTTCTTAACCGGCACTCTCTCATACAAAAACCTGAGCCAATTTCAGCACAACGTGCAATGAGTTTCACTCAAACAGCAGATGCTACCTTTTTGAAATCATATCCAGTTTCTGAGAGAAGTAGAGATTCTCGACCAACAACGTTTATAAGGTTGAGGAAGCGGGACTGACATAACAGTACAAAAGTTGCATTAAATATCATAGGCGAAAACGTAAGGAGGCAGGTGGAAGTGTCGAAATTAGCTGAGCGAAGACAGCTGGTAACAGCGGCAATTTGTTACAGTGTAGCAGGCCATTATATTTGCTCCACTACTAGTATTTCTTACAGGCTGTATGAAGCAACGCCAGGAACAGTAGCTGTGTGTCGTCCAAGTGAGTGCATGTAAGCTGACACCTTCGTCCAATACTTGCATTACTTCCTCACACAAAACTTTCAGGGAGCAAACCACTTCCTCTGGTGCTGGACGGCCATGCAACGCATGTGTTAAACGTAGAGGTTATCGACCCTGCTAGAAACACAGTGTCGTGACTGTTCTCTTCCCAGCACACTGAACCCATGCAATCTCTTGACGTCAGTATCATGTGATGATTAAGCACTTTCTACGGTCAGGGTATTCGAACATGGATCATCAGTCAGGTGGCAAGAGTGGCGACGCAGTGCCAGATAACCCAGTTGCTCGGACTTGCACATGCTAGAGAAGCCACAATGCCAAATGTCACATCTGATTTTGCAAAGACGGGTATTTTCCCGCTTAATACAGATGTAATTTGATGGAGACGAATTTGTACCGCCAGGGAGGACAGAAAGACCGCAGTTAGTTACAGCTCCTTCTCCACAGTCTGGTATGTCGACTGATGTTCAAACACGTTCTTCAGTCATAGTCCCATCGCAGAGTGTGAAGCCCGTTCATATTTACAAGAGAACGACCTTTATCAGGCGAAGAGGGATGTCCGATGGGATCACAGATTCTTAATACAAGGATTAAGTGCAAGAGCAGCAGAACCCCAGAAGGAGTTTCAAGCGAACACCTCTTCTGAAGATTAGAATGAAAAGCCTCGACCTATCTTCAAGGAGACCTAGTCGTCAACAAGAAAATCACATAACTGGCAAAAGTGTATTAAACATAAGAAGTGGTCCTATGAGGATTGCAGAGAATGGGAAAAAGATGACGTGCGTAGGTATTGGTGTGTCCCATGACTCCAGCGGAAAATGTGACGTTGTCCGGATGCGGCTATAGAGTACCCACGTCTACCACAAGGTATGAAGTATGGCCGTTTGTTGCCCAGTGCTAAGTTATATTAAACATAATTTTAACCAACAAAATTAAAATTTAGAAATCATATATGTTAGTAACTTATTTATCTTTCGTTGAAACAAATTTGAACCCTTTACAATGAAAAGTGTCGTTATCTCCCTTCCCCCTTCGCTATCCAAGTATCCGCCAGTTCCGCCTAAACTGTGTAAACTGACGTTGAAAATATCTAGAGAAGCAGCTGGCACATAAATTAGAGTTTGCCTTTGACACGCCTATTGAACAGTTCGGTTCTAGCTGTCAACAAGGTAAATAATTTTTCAAATGTGATCGTCTGATCCATGCTTCGTATTTCGCGGAATTTTGGCTGTGACCGGAATTCCTTCGCTACTGAAAAATATGGCTGATACCGTACGAAAAACTATTCTGATCCTCTTGTTCGCAATGGAAACTTGCCCGGTTCAACCTACTGCTCCGGAAATCCACGAATGGCTGACGAATGTAACTGGAATAAATTCTTTCTCTGCACAGCAGCACCACTCAATCAGTTTCTGAGAATTATTGTGTATATGTTAAACTTTTTAGTCTGTTGTCGGTAGACAAGCTATTGGGAAAGTGAGTACTATAGTTGAATTTGTGCACAGAGACGATTCGAACAGAAATGCTTCCAAAAGAAAATGCTATGTCGTTTATAATAGGCGACTGTGAGAGTGTTCAATGTTCCTATCGAAGTTGATTACCGGTTAATAGAAGGTACTCTTTCCACATATGGAGGGATTAATTAATGAGAAACAGTGAAGGCTGAATAACCTCTAAAGTTCCAGTAGTATCCAGTCACGGAATATGGAAATAAAGCGAACTGTTGGGTCTCATATTTCTCTGGATGGTCATAAAGCTCTTAAAGCACACATTGTATATTACAGGTCGGTTCTGACGGATCACATTTATAAATAGCCAGGCCACATTTCACAAGTCTTCTAAAAACGGGTTTTTGAATTGAGAAATAATTTAACTCAGCGTGAAAAACTCGTTCTCATTAATGTTTTGCCGACTACTGAGAAATCTCTTTCTGTTAATGCAGACAAAACTGGTACTTCTTATATCCGTCATGTGTGAAGAATACAGCGATGTTATTACTTTAATCTTCGAGGCTAACATAATATGTTCAATACTGTTTATTTATTTTCGTAATTACTTCAGCCAGGTGGATCGTATGTTACCCACTGAAAATATGAGAAAATGGGTTCTAAATGTAATTAACAACATTGCTACGGAAATCAGAGCTAATAAATTAGTAAACTGTCTTACAAGACCGGTACTCTTAACACGGTGCGTTTCTCAGCAGTCCTCTCTGTAACCTCTTATTACTGCTTTACTTACCATCACTCGTCTTCTTACTTTATGCCAGCCTGACAAGAATAACATTATCAGGGCCCACAAATTCATAAGAGCGTACGTCGATGATTTAGTTGACGTACTCCGAAAATTACGCTGCTATTTCGGAATCAGAAATAATTTAAAAAAGTAACATCCTGTATCGGGAGCCAAAACCAACCACGAATGAAAAGCAAATATTTAGGTCCACAAGGCTTCCAACAGATTAACATCGTGTAGACAAGATTATTCAGCTAATGCAAAGCACTTGGAACAAATCTGATTTATCCTTATATGAAGATAAAAGCTGTTAAATGGAGAATTAAGTAAAGAGAAATTCAAAAAGTCAAAGAGATTATCTGCACCGTAGTATAAACCAACTTCAGAGAGTAAAATTAATTAACATATACATTCCCTCGAAAGCTGACTGCTTGGCTCAACTATTTTCATTTCCCAAAATGGCAGCAAGAAAGATTATTTCAACCGCCGTGAACTAATTCCGGAAATAATTAAATTTCAGAGTGCACACAATAACAGTCACTCGGGAATTCAAAAATGGAGGTTTAGGATTTATAGGTGTAAATAATTAGGATTCTACACTTTTTATAAAAAGGGCCGTGGCAAGCCTAGAAGGAAATGCACGAAGAAACATGTCTAAAATATTTGCAGTTCTGTGGTCTGCAAGTTTCCAAGCACCCATAGATGTGCAAAAAATAAATCTCCGGCAGTAGCGTATGATGATATATTACATGGAAATAAGTTACCACAGCAACGCTGTCACTACTTGATCCAAACATCGAGTGGGAATCTGTTTGGAACAATATCAAGATAGGCAGACTTTCATTGGATGCTCGAAATGAACGAATCGCAAAAGAAATCTTCAACTGAGGTGTATTCGCGTCGGTGCAGTAGTATAAGGGGCAGTCAAATGAAAACAAGACAGACTGAAAAAACAAGTAAATGGTTTATTATTTCAAAATTAATAGCCATAACTGTTTATACATTTATCCCACTGTGAGCAAGTCGCTAAATTACCAAGATTATACTCAGTGGGGAACCTCTTCGTCCGAATCCAATCGACGAACACGAGTGCCTTTCTTCAGGCCATTGAAATTAAGTAATTTGCATAGGGAGAGATTGGTACTGTATGGAGGATATGTAAGAGCTTTCCAGCGAAACTTCTGCAACGTACCTGCAACAAATTTGGCGAAAAGTGGGCCCAACCATAATTTCAGAGTCCAAGGTAGAATAATTTTGGCGACGATATGGGCAGCAAACGGGGAAATCGGGTGACTTTAGTGACTTTAACACAGGGAAATTGTCATGGCCCGGTGTCTGGGAGCGAGAATCTCGAATCGGTGAAGCTGGACGGCTGTGCGCGTGCTACTGTCCCGAACATATGCAGAAACTCTTAGCAAGACCGTGAAATCAGGAGTACGGGACCAGGGGTTGGATACGCAAGTCTGATCACAGAATGTGGAGGTCAGATTCCTGCCTTATCTGTAAATCGGGGTAGGCAGCAGATCTGGCGACGAAGTGCAGTAATGCTGCAGGCGCCAGTGTTTGGGAGCACAGCGTTCAACGTTCATTGTTAAACATGGGGCTTCATAGCAGATGAACCATACATGTCTCCATTTTGACCAGAAGTACGTGGTGAAGACGAAATCACCTAGATCGGACCATGGATCTAAGGGAAGAAGTGGTCATTAGTCGTGTCCCAATACGCAGACATCCAGGGCCTACAAGTCCTCGAAACAACTGTGTACCTTGGACGTAAACCCATGATGGTCGTTGACGTGAACCTTTAAGGTACCTACAATAATAATCGAGGGAACAAAGTCAGTTGTGGAGTATGTAAACATTATTGTTGACTACGTGCCTGCCTTAATGTTTGATGCCTTTCACGGAAGGGATGGCATTTTCCGGTTGTACAAGTGCCCATGTCACAAGGTCAGTGCTTAAGTGGTTTGAGGAGTGTGATAGCGAACTTACGTTGATGTCTTGGCCACCATATACGCCTGCTCTGAACTTGACTGAGTACATCTGAGATGTATCAGTTACCAGCTCCACGTTCGCAATTTGCCAGCCAGTAATTTCCTGAAATTGTGTGACCTATATGTAGGCATCGGATACCACCTACCTCCGGAAACTTCCCAGGGGCTTATCGAAACCATGTTACATAGAATCGCTGCTGTGGAGTGATTTTCGCCCTTTGAAGTAGGTGGTCATAACATCAGGGATATGAAAGGAATGCTGATTTTAATAGTTTATAAGATAGAACACATTAAATGTGCATTACGGATTTAGGCCAGAAATGAACGTGTCAGAGAGTCCAAAAGCTAAGGGTGAGATTTTTTGAAAAACGGTCTCCCGACACAAGAGGAAACAACAACGCGAGACGTTTGTCAGTTAAATGAAAGAGAAGCTGATAGGGGCTTAGTAATAGAAGAACCCGTGCTGGACATCTGAAACAATGTCACAGGCATGATCAGTACGTTTATGTAAGGGAACTGTCATTATGAGGAAAAAAAGAGCACCAGCACGCAGAAGTTGTACCCACAAAGGATATGCGCAGCGACCACCACCTTGGGTCATTTAGATGCGGTAGATTTTTTAAATTTTTTTTGTGACTTCTTAATTCTCTGCTACAAGCTTGGAAGTTGATCGGACCACACACGTGCCTTCAGCGTCTGCTGCTGACGTGTTAACATTCTCACAGTGAGGACAACTGAGCGATGGATGCCTTGAGCGGGATTGTTTCACCATCCTTGGCTCACAAGGCAGCAATAGCTAACACGTACCTCTTCTTCTCTCTCAAACCATTCTATACGTTTTTGTCTTATTGGCCACATACTCAAGCACTGCTTGCTTCCATAGGTGACTCAAATTTGTACCCATGTTCTTGAATAAACACTCTGAGGCTTATTTTTCGAATTAGCCGACTTCTCGTTTACTTGACCACTCAGACCTGAATGCCCACACAATACCAACTCCTGCCATCTTGTACAAATCTGGTTTCAAATCTGTGGGAGGTATTCCCACAATCCGGTCCAGAATATTGGTGTCTGGTAGCTGGGTACTGCCATTATCGGATGTTTGCATGGGCAGGAGCCACGATGGCGTCCTGTAGCCGTCTATGGCTCATGTTAGCCAGCGCTGGGAAGTGCACAGACTCTGTCCTCGTTACACAGCACACAAGGCCAATGATGAACGCTCGGGCACAGACGAGTGCGTGGACGGGCCATCCTGCTACATGCGGTCTGTCTCTGGTATTTGGTGCATCTACTACTGCCTTTGGGCGTGCCTTTTGTCAGCCATGAGCCGCTGCGCAGCCATATGGCAGTTTCATTTTACCTCGCCGCCCATTGCCGACTTCCTGGTGTAGCATGATGGGTTGCGTTCAGAATCGGCGTGCCCTCCTGCTCCTGCCATCGCTGCAGGTGTTCAGTTGTCGACGCCAGGGTCGATATTACTTCGCCTTTGTAGTCTCCACCACTGCCTAACAGAGTGTGGCAAGTGTCACACACAACCTCGGAGCACTGAACCATCGCCGTCATCACACGTCGCTGCTAACGTTCAGTGTCGGCAGCCCCTGTTTCACCGTTAGTGAATAAACGTGCTTGCCTAGCAGCGAGAAGGGCCAGCCTCACCATGTAGGGTTTGTTTCATTTCCTATTTTTCTCTCGTTCATTATTGTTAACTTTTAGGTCCCCCTTCGTGGCAACAATGCTTCTGACACGCTCGCAAACAGAATTGTCGCAGAGGGAGGTAATTTGGACTCCTTTGTGGCGTACCAGGAGCAGGTGCAAAAACTATTGACAAAAACTGCAATGCAATTTCCTGGCAGATTAAAACTGTGGCGGACCGAGATTCGAGCTCGGGACCTTTGCCTTTCGCGGGCAAGTGCTCTACCATCTGAGCTACCCAACCACGACTCATGGTCCGCCCTCACAGCTTTAATTCTGTCAGTATCTCATCTCCTACCTTCCCAACTTCACAGAAGCTCTCCTGCGAACCTTGCAGAGCTAACACTCCTGGAAGAAAGGATTTTGCGGAGACATGGCTTAGCCACAGCCTGGGGGATATTTCCAGAATGAGATTTTTCACTCTGCAGCGGAGTGCGCACTGATACGAAACTTCCTGGTAGATTAAAACTGTGTGCCGGACTGAGACTCGAAATCCGGAACTTTGTCTTTCGCAGGCAAGTGCTTTACCACTAGAGCACTTGCCCGCGAAAGGCAAAGGTCCCGAGTTCGAGTCTCAGTCCGGCACACAGTTTTAATCTACCAGGAAGTTTCGTATCAGCGCACACTCCGCTGCAGAGTGGAAAATCTCATTCTGAAAACTGCAATGCTGGCAAATATTTAGAATTAGGTTAGAACAGTAAGCTATGAATGCACGTTTCCACACTGGGAGTAAACATAAATTCTCAGACAACTCTCAATGATGCTAGAGGAGTTGAAGTTATCACAGCTATGGAAACACTTGACAAGGATGTGAAGGTGCCAAAAAAAGGAGGCAAGGGGCAGTGAGACTGACGGTCATTTGAGTTTATTGTTAGAGCAGACCGAAGGTCTGGCAACGAAAAATAGGGGAGTATTGGAGGCGCTGGAAGAAATTGTTTTCAGGTACAAAACTACAACAGGAAGTACCCTTCGATTAAGAGGGAATATTGGCTTCTCAAATGTTCAGCAGCTTTCCAACAGTTAATTTTATTCCTTCATTTTCAAGAAAACGCACAGAAAATGTACTCACCTGTGTACAAAATGACGGTGAAATTAGGCGGTTCTGCTCTTGAATGGATAATTTCCTAAGTATTTAGGACGTAAGTTCATCATGTGTTCGCGTATGTTGAGAAAGACCACACCTAGAAAAATGCCGTATGATTTGAATTTCTGGAAAAAGGTTTAGTAGAGCGGTATTCCCCAGCTGCGTGTTAACTATTCACCTGACAAACTGTCTGCCTCAGTGGTCGGCATGGTGGAATGCAATGTGTTGGGCCCGGGTTCGATTTCCGACTGGGTCAGAGATTATCTCCTTTCGGTGAGTAGGTGTCTCGTAGCCTTGATCATCAGCTTATAGCCACTGGTAGGCAAGTCGCCGAAGTGGCATCAAATAAAAAGACGTGCACCAGGCGGCTCGGCTCACAGTAGGTAGTGCTGCAGGCCTAGCCACATGCATTATCATTATCTGACAAACTTCGCAACCTTAGGCAAAGATCACGGGAAGATTCTGAACCATTTTCACGCGGGATAAGGGCTATCTCAGGTAAAGAATATACGCTTTATTGGGATGTTACCCAAAAAATGTTCAAAAGTGTGTGAAATCTTATGAAACTCGACTGCTAAGGTCATCAGTCCCTAAGCTAACACACTACTTAACGTAAATTATCCTAAGGACAAACACACACACCTTTGCCCGAGGGAGGACTCGTACCTCCACCGGAACCAGGGATGTTACCCATAACGGCGTGCTTGAAGGAGAAGAAGGAGAAGCTGAGGCACGTGGACTTTCCAAGAGTCAGTCCATGTGGACACTTTATTGGCAACCCGGCCCATAATAGTTAACTGTGCCACAGATTTACCAATGAATCAGCTTCCGGACGAAGTAGGCGAGACGGTCTCACTGCCGACAAGTGCTTGTCACCTTAGTATGAAAAAATGTTTCAAATGACAGTGCACTATGGGACTTAACTTCTGAGGTCATCAGTCCCTTAGAACGTAGAACTACTTAAACCTAATGAACCTAAGGACATCACACACACCCATGCCCGAGGCAGGATTCGAAGCTTCGACCGAAGCGGCAGCTCGGTTCCTGACTGTAGCACCTAGAACCGCTCGGCCCATCTGGCCGGCTCTTACTATCCTAATTTTTGGGATTTTGGGCATCTAGTTGTACACTGTATATGGTCTCCATACCAGGGCACAAAAGTTTCAATCCGAAAATGAGAACGAGGGTAGACACATTCATCCACCCAGTCCCCAGTATAGTTACTCAACTCCGTAAATTAACGATCTTCGAAGAAAATGGCAAATATGACTGTGAAGAGTGAATCGCAACGAAAATTGGCCTGAATTGTAGTGGATACAGGCACCCTATAATCTTAGTGTTTCGTTCTCCCAGCGACAGGCTGCCATTAAAAAGCGTGCTGTCATATTCGTGGTTTTAGTCGCAAAGTAATCAATCATGTAGGACTGTGTCCAATTAAATTGAAGACGTCACCAATTACGAGTTTAAAATGGAACCTTTAAGGCCCTGATGTTGATATCATCCTGGAAAACAATTTCCTGCATCAGTATCACTGCATGAATCATTTCGGGTGTGTCACCACCGAATTCAATTTCACCGCATTATTGGCAAGAGTACATCAAAGACGCGAGAAAATCAACGGAGGGGCCAATTCACCGAAATTCCAATTCTCCCCGTACCTTGTGTTAAAGGCAACCACCTATTTAGCAATAGCCGGCCGCGGTCGTCTAGCGGTTCTAGGCGCTCAGTCCGGAACCACGCGACTGCTACGGGCGCAGGTTCGAATCGTGCCCCGGGCATGGATGTGTGTGATGTCCTTAGGTTAGTTCTAAGTACTAGGAGACTGATGACCGCAGATGTTAAGTCCCATAGTGCTCAGAGCCATTTGAACCTATTTAGCAATAAACAGTAGCTCCTTGAAGAGTTCTCTGGTTGTCAGTCAAAACGAAAGAGCCGAAAGGGACTTCTTCTGATTGATCTGTTCACTCAAAATGATGTTCTCGGGAAAATATGGATGCATGTGAAACTAGAGCGGAAACTATGGGAGAAAGAGTACGAATTTATGTGTTTGTAAGCAATTTTTGGGTGTGAAATGCAGTAATATCGAGAGGAATGATACTGCCTGGTGTACACGAGATAACTAAGGATGAAAAATCCTTTCCCGAAGAGAGAAAGGGCGGAAATTATTACCTATCTAAGAAGTCTACACAATCATGCCACTGCTTAAGCAGCAACTGCAGCACGTGTTGTCTTATTCGACAACACTGAGCGAAGCTTTTTACACGCAGCTTTATAGGAGTGTTCATGCTTATTCTGAAAGAGTCAGTTCTTGCCAGCTGCTGATCTCGTACACCGTGTAATCCCTGCCAGAAACGTAATCCCAGAAACATGCAAACTTCCATGTCAGCTATAATCTGTTGTGGAAGAAAGAATCCAGCAGTAACACGATGCAGGAATTGTTCATCCATCAGGCGGCTCTAGGTCAAACCTGTTTGTGGTTGTACTGAAGAAATCAATTAAAAGAGAGGAGACCTATTGCCCATGTGTGGACATGAGAGCAATAAACAAGATTACTACCCGTGAACCCTACCCTAGCTATCTATTAACGAAACGTTGAACTGATCAGCGAATTGTATGTACTCAGGCTATCATCTGATCCTGATCAGGTTTGACAGAAATCAGCTGTTGCTGTACCTTCTGATTTGTGGCTGCCCTTTGGCTTAAAGAATGCGTTCCCATATATTTCAAAAATCTTTTGATTTGTTGTGTGAAGCTAACTGCCTGACTGGTCTGTTTAGATGACATTTTAGCGTCCTCTTGAATCCTTGGAGAACACGTCGAATGAATAATACATGTACTGGTAATGTTACAGAGTGCTCATTTAAGATTGAAGTTGAAAAATGTTCCTTTGCAGATACTACATTTCATAGAATTTTGTGGAATCTGGTTATTTATCATGTCAACCCAACACATAGTCAATGAATTCTGTAATTCCACATGACATTGTGGCACCTGTTTATTTATCATGTCAACCTACCACGTAGTTAATGAATCCTGTAATTCCAGAAGACACATGTCAGTACCGTCACTAAGTAATTCTAGTATGACATTTCACATTTGTTACACTCCACTATTCAAAACACTCACAGCTGACAAACAGGTAATTGGAAGTTTTTAACCATCCTTGCTGAATGACACCACCCAAGACATGGGTTCCGACGAAAGCTTTGATGTATTCATATCAGTACTGTGTTGACAAGCAATACGTGTTAAGTGTACTATTTGCTTAAGGCGAGCTCATTTGTTCATGGCTATGTGTAAAAGTAGGTGAAAGTTGGAAGAACCCTGGCTGAGAAATTATATACACGTGTTCCTTCTGTTTTACAGTCCTTGTAAAATGCCTACTCCGGGATTACTTAATTTTGGAGTTGCATGCCATTTTACACATTTTACACTATGAGACGAAAAAATGATGCACCAAGAGGTAATGATTCGAATGGGGCTGAAATCGATAGGTGTGATATACATGTACAAAAGAAAATAATTACAGTTTCAGAAGAAATGGATGATTTATTCAAGGGAAAGGGGTTCACGAACTAAAGAAGTAAGTAACGCATTGGTCCATCTCTGACCCTTATTCGGCTCAGCATTGATTGAGAGAGTTGTTGGATGTGCCAAATGCTGCCCATTGGCGGGTTGGCTCGTCAAAACTCCGAGCTGGCTGGAGGACCCTGCTCATAATTCTTTACTGGAAAGAGACCCAGTGACCATGCTGGCCAAGGTAGGGTTTGTCAAGCACGAAGACGAGCAAAAGAACCTCTCGTTATGTGTGGGAGAGCATTATCTTACTGCAATATAAGGGTCATGATGGTTTTCCAGGAAGGGCATCAAAACGGCGCGTAGAACATCGTCGAAGTACCGCTGTGGTGTAAGAGTGCAATGGATGACAACGAAAGAGGTCCTGCAATGAAAATAAATGACACCCCAGACCATTACTTCTGCTATTTACTTGAGTGTTCATGAAGTTATTTTTCTTGAATAAATCATCCTACTTTTCTGTAACTGTTGTCATTTCTTTCCTCTGTGTATGTATGCCACATCAACCGCTTTCATTCCCATTTGGGTAATTCATTCATGGTGTGTCTTTTTTTGCCTTAAAGTGAATTTTATTTTATCTTGAATGGTGTTCACTGACATCGTACAATTCCCATTCTGTATTTTACATCTTCATGATACAAGGACGCCATTGTAGCATTAAAAATGGAACCCTTTTGTGTGCTATGCACTTAATGACAAACTATTGTGAAGAGCTTAGCGTTATATGCTCGCCTCTGGCCAAAATGCAGTGTCTGGTGAACTAAGTACTCAGGTATTGGTTTTGTAAATTAAAAACGCCGTCTCTGCCTGCACTGTGATTTATCCCAGACGCGTTTCGCCTGTTTCACTTTAGGGCATCCTCAGTAGGATCTGGAACGATACAGTTTTGTTTTGATATGTGCAATTTGTAGATTACAAAACAGTTCACGTCTCGTTTTTATATAAAAGATCACTTTCGAAAAATATCATCCACACAATTCTGAAGACTCCAAGAGCTGAAAAGTCCTACAATTATCTCGCAGTCCGCGCAACATCTCAGGCATCCAAGTTACTATCAAAAATAATATAAAGAAGAATGAAAATGAAAATTTGAGATTGTATGAGATAAAGATCAGTTTTTCTTTAGGAAAGGTAAAGGTACCAGAGAGTAAATTCTAACATTGTGGATGAAAATAGAAGCAAGACTAAAGAAAAATCAAGACGCGTTCATGGATTTGTCGAGCCGGAAAAAGCATTCGACAACTTAAAAGGCTACAACATATTCGAGATTCTAAGAAAAGTGGGGTAAGCTATGAGGAGAGACTGGCAATACAAAACATGTACAAGAGCCAACGGGACCAAGAACGAAATGCTCGGACTAAGAAGTGTGTAACAAAAGGTATGTAGTCTTCCTCCCCTACTGCTCAAACTGCCGATTAAAGAAGCAATGATGGAAATAAAAAAAAAAAGGTTTAGGAGTGAAATTAAAATTCAAGGTGGAAGAATATCTGTCATACGATTTGCTGATGACATAGCTGTCCTCAGTGCAAGTGAAGAATTATTACATGATATACTGAACGGAATGAATAGTACAGATTATGGATTGAGAGTTAATCAAAGAAAGATGAAAGTAACTGGAAGTGTCAGAAATGAGAACAGCGAGAAACCTAATATCATGATTGATGATCACGAAGTAGATGAAGTTAAGGAATTCTCCCTAGGTAGCAAAATAACCATTGACGAACGGAGCAAGGAAGATACCGAAAGCCGAGTCGCACTGACAAAAAAGGTCATTCGTAGGGAAGAGAAGTCCGTATTATCAAACAAAGGGCTTAATTTGAGGAAGGAATTCCGAAGAAAATACGTTTGGCGCACAGCGTTGTATGGTAGTGAAACATGGTCTATGGGAAAACCCTAACAGAAGAGAATGGAAACATTTGAGATGTGGTGCTAGAGACAACAGCTGAAACTCAGCTGGACTGACAAGGTAAGGAATGAGGAGGTTCTGCGCAGAATCGGAGAGGAAAGTAATATGTGCAAAACACTGACACAGAGAAGGGACAGGATGATGGGACGTCTATTAAGACGTCGGGAAATGACTTCTGTGGTAACAGAGGGATCTGCAAAGGGCCAAATCTGTGGAGCAACACAGCGATTGGAACACGTCCAGCAAATAATTGAGGACGTAGGTTGCAAGTGCTACTCTGAGATGAAGAGGTTACCACAGAAGAGCAGTTCGTGGCGTGCCGCATGAAACCAGGCAGAAGACTGATGACTCAAAATGACATTTATATCTGTATATGATGGAGACCAGGAAAGTTTACATATATTCATGACCATTCTTCTAGACGATATCTACCACAAACAAATCGTAGCCCAAGCAAAATCCGGCTAATACTGTCGAGATTTACCAAAAGTGATCATGCTGATGATACAACTTTCGTTTGGCGATGTCACGAAGAACGAAGTGATGCATTCGGCCAACAAACAGTAGCAGTTAACTTTATCAATGGCATACGATTCAACATGTCTTTGACGCAGGTCATTGCTGTATCTCGTAGTTTTGGTGTAGTGTTGGAGCTTGTGTGTCCCCTTTGAAATCATTAAGACCGGCTTGTACACAGACGTCTGCTCCTGATAAACTTGTCCCTGGTGTACCTCAACGATATCCGTACTACTGCTCTCAGCAACGTTCCAAATAAACTCAAATATTCACCCATCATTATTCCTACCACTACGTAATTCACACCTAGATGTGTTCAATTATGGCTCCTAGCTAGGCATGTTTACATCGTATAAGATGGCATAATGAGCCTCAAAGCTGTATGTCATCTACGTTTGAACTATCAGTTAACATTCACCATGACAGTGTTCTTGGTGTACAATCGATATTGTATCAGCACACTTAACTAGGCTAGTCCAGTATCACGCACTGTTTACCAACATATTATGCCTGTGATCAGTGAGCAAAGTTCAAACGGAGAACTTGACAGTTGTAATCTGAACCGTTTGCTGCTATGTGCTGGTCCGCCCAACTTTGCAGCCTGACACTTTTGCAGGATCGTATCAAACTTAACTAACTGTTATGCGTTATTTACTGTAAGCATCAAGCATTATCATATTTGTTTAGGTTTCATTCAAAGATGTGCTGGCTCTATCCACTTTACATCCGTGTTATAACTGGCCTCTACTTAAACTTTTTCCACGGCTTGGTGATTATGATGAATAAGTAATAAAGAACAACCTTAGATTACTTCATAATTAATTATGAGTAAATATGATGATTTTTACTTGTTTTGTTTAATATTTTGATACTTCAATACTCTGATTTTTTTAATGATGTTTAATTCTACCCCGTTTCGCCTGCTAAGCACTTTACGTGGTTCTGAACCATAAGTAGTTTCGCACCACTGTGCTGGATATTGCAATTCATACTTGACAGTTTACAGTGACAGTTTCTAGCCATCTGAGGCTCGTGAGCTTGCATGATCTGTTTAAAGAATGGGCAGTCAGAGAGATGGTGTCGCAGTCACGACGGATAATGTCTAGTTCCGACGTACTTGCAGTGGCTTAGTTCCTACCGCTATCGAAGAGTCACAAACACAATCGGTCGTTCTGTGCCATGAATTAATATTAGTGGGAAGCGGCCGCCGTTTTTTCTGCGGTGAGCATGAACCTTTTTCGAATGTATCTACCCTACACGCAGTTGATGATAAAGTCATGTCGCTAGTTTCACACTGTTCCGCATAGTGCGATCCGGATCTGCTCCCATGAAGACTTTGTGGATTTGTATCCTTATGACACTAGCGAGGAGTCAGGTAAAGTCTCTCTTAGTGTATGTCATCAAATGAGAGTATCCAGCTGTAAGGCCTGTACCACACTCGTGGTCAGACTTCGCACTTCATGTAGGACCGGTCCTCATTGTATGTAAATGTGCTGACCTTCGGGAAGATGGTCTTAAATTGTAGTAGCAGAAACACAGCAGGACTTAACCTAAGATTTGACAACGACTTGGATCTGTTCCTCTGGGATCGCCACTGCATCGTCCTGGCTACATCAGGAGGTGACTGTTGATGTGGAGTGATGACTTCGGTGTGTACCCACATTTTGTAAATTTATCGCTGGACCCTGTAATCTGCACTTGTTTCAGCTACCGATCATCCTCTTGACCCTGGAAAAAGCGTTAGGGACCTTTGCGTCGCTTCTAATTTGTAGTGCGAAAGCTTTGAAGGCATACCATACACTCCTCCCCTCCCCTATCAAATATTAAACCTGACTCACAAAGAAGCAGCCAGTCGCACCCTCCTAATCTTGACGATAGATAATAAGAAATTTGATTTGAGCTTCAGCAGCTATCTTGTAGTTGACTTCTTTCTCTTCACAGTTTTCATCCATTAACATGTCGTAGCAAACGCCTCTTGATCACTCTTTAACAACTTCCTTCACTACTTATCCATACTGTGTACATACAAAACCAAAAATTCACTATTACGTACATGAAAGTGGCAAAATACTTGATACCAAAGAATAGCCAGCTCACTGAGCGCATTTTACAGCTATGATACTCATATAATCGATGATCAAGCAGTAGCCCACGGCCAATGTACATCATTACCAGACTTAATAGTTGAACATTGGCATACTGAACTGTCAGGTCAGACAAAAAAAGGATTATGCATATAAATGTTTGCCTGTGAAGACGGTACCGTGTCAGGCAGCATTCGTCACGGGAAGTCTTTCTAAATGACTCTTCTGATAACATTCTTGAACAACAGGGTCAGAGAGATGATATATTTTCAGATGAGATATCTACTAAGACATAAAAAGATTATATCTATGGCATCCACCAGACGGAACACGCTGTAAAGAAAAGAAAAGAATGTACTGGTGGGACGATCACCATAGAGAGTAGGGTAGAAAGTACTGGTGAAAGCTCACAAGCTTCATAGCAAGTAACAGACATGGTGTCACAAGTTTTTGTCTCTATTTAATAAGCGCTTCGGCACTGGAGAACAGAAAATGAAAATACAGTTCAAGTAGAAACGACAAGGTCAGGCAAATCGTGCGGCATAGATACGCTAGGGTGAGTGGCTATAGCAAATAGCACAAAGATCCAGCAAGTTGAAACATTCGTGTTTTCTGTCTTCCTTTTGGGTTGCGGAAAATGGACATTCAAGGCCAGAGGCAAACAGCGCATTGATGCGTTTGAGCTTTGGTGCTGGCGTAGTATGCTACGCTAAAATGGACCGAAAGAACAACAAACGTGTCCATTATTGAATTACTCGATACCTCCAGACGCCTTTCTTTTTGAGTCACCGAAAAATTTCTCCAGTTCTTTGGCCATATTGTGAGAAGAGATGGAGAAAATCTAGAGAAAACAATGTTGCAAGGAAACATAGAGGTCACGAGACCAAGAGGAAGAGCAGCGAGCAGATGGATAGATCAAATCAAGAAGATCTCCGGTCTACCTCTTCAGCAGGCACTAAGAGAAGCTGGAAAACGTCCGGGATGGAGGCGCGTGGTTCATGGAATCAAGACGCTCAGCAGTAAGCACAACGACTTATAGTGATGATGACACCATGTGAGCACCGTCAAACCTTTTACGGAGGAGTGGGCTCTGAGATCATCGGAAATGGAAAATAACTTTCTTCACCTAAATATGTTAAAATTTTTGTAATTCGAATATGTGTTTTGTCGACTGGGAATAAGAGGTATGGACAGTTCGGTTTGTAATAAGATCTTTGTGACCAATAGTATGATAAATCCTACTTCTCAGTGCCTGTAGTGTACATTTATGTGAGCTTGATTTTGGGTTTTGTGGTATTTCGCGTCCTACTGTTTAAGCTGTCTAATTACCATTTTGTGCAGATTCTTTCCAATAACTTGGAAGTCTTTAACGCCTGGGAATGTAGTTCTTTCTCCTTTTAACTTGATAGTGGATGACGGGTAGTGTAGAGATTGCGCATATGTGGAGGAGTGAGATGATGTGTGGAAGTACTGGTGGAAGCTGAGTAGCTATTTGTTAACAAACTCAGAACAGGAGTGAGAGTCCGAGATAGCCTACTGAATTAAGAGTATGTGAATGAGATTGTTGCAGGTAAGAAGACGTTTTCCTTCTCGCAGTAGAGCATCGGCCCGGGATTCTTTAGTTTATGACGCCCCGAGAAGGCAAGCAGAGAGGTGAATTGCACAAGACAAGTTGTCGTTTAATGTCCTCATCGGATGAGAATTTGGAAAGGATAGTCAGAGGAAGAGTGTGAGGTCTTTTGGAGATCGGAAGGAGCACCGTTCGTTGTACTTCGTAATGCAAGTTTTCGTGTCTTACACAGATTAGAAGGGGTGATAGAAAAAAGGCTGTGTAGGAGAATACCTAGGGATAAGGTGGCTACGGGTTACGGCGGAATATTAGTTTAAGTGAGGCAATCATACGAAACTGATGTAATGATACTGTTTTCTGATTTTTACCTTTTCAAGTAGCCTGGTAAGAGGCTCCATAATGCTGATGATACCACCAGACAGAAAAATACAAGGTCACAAGGAGGTACTGAGGAGGATATATCAAAGAAAGGGCAACATAAAAAAGGGAAGATAATGAAAGGGGGAACCAGGAAGCGAATCTGAGGTAACTCCATTCAGAGGTATGAATTCAAAACCAAGTAAGAAAATTTGTTCATCTGGTTTTTCCTGTTGTCCTATGTGTATCTGGTGAAGTGAAATGAGATCGTCGTTACTAATACATGATCGGTTTATATTTGTTATGTTTATCAAATTGGGTTTGTTTGTTTGGAGAAGCAAGTTACAGATCGTTACTACTATTAAAGTGAAGGCAAAAACGATGTTCAAGACAATGTTGCAAGGAAGGAAGAGAAGAAACCGAGACTGATACCAAGTGGAGACTAGTGAATGTTACTAGGCCGCAGGCAAGTGGGAGCATTAGTTGTATCATTTCGTACTTATTAGTATCTCTACGAAAGATATTAATTTTGTGAATGAATGACATAGACTCGAGAGCACGCAGTCAAGGCTAACGTAGCTTCTGGTGTAGATATAGTATTAACCTATCCCACTAACAACTAATAACAACGACATCCAAAGAGGTTTTCTGACATTTTTAAGATCAACGAAACTTTTTGTTTATTACAGGTAATTTCAATAGGTTGCAAGGGAGATTGCAAAGTAAGCTGTAACCTTGTCTCATATGTGAAAAGAATGTGGAACATAATGGCAGTAGTAATATTAAGGTTAATGACCACAAATGATTCAGTGGTTGTTAAATTTATTTGTTTTAGCGATATTCCAATATTTATTGTATAAGAAAAAAGAGGATCGATCAAAATCGCCACCACACATTTTTTTAATCAGAAATGGATAGTTATTGTTATCTTTATTTATGTTTCATATGGAGAACTTTTCACTAAGATATCTAAATAATTGTTTAGATGAGGTTATAATAATGTTGGAACATGTGCAGAAGGCAGACATTGGCTCTGCAGCCGTAACCTCACTGCAGCTGAGATGGTCTGGCCGAGTGCACCACTGGAGGTCTCCCTTGGAAATAAGAAAGCTGCTGGATAGACGCAGGGGCGAGAGAGAGAAAATTAGCGAACCAGACATAGAGACGGCATCCTGTCCTTTCACCTTCACGGAGAGGATTGAGCACTGTGGCACCAAGCAGTCCGTAAGGGGCGGCCATGCCTTTGGATAGGCTAGAACGCTGTGTGTCTATGTCAAGGGGTCCCAACAAAATTTTCTCGAGAACCCTCTTATGATTGGTACCTTGCCATATCACAGTATCAAGTACCTAAAGAAGCCAAATTAAAAGTCAATCTATACATTTTCTATTTTTGGTACTTAGTAAAAACATTTACATATTCATTATTGAAAAAAATTATTGAGCTTAAAACTTTTTCAGTTTAGCTATCATTGTTACTGTTAAATTTTTGATTACTGCTCAAAATCTTTGTTTTAAAATCTGGGCGTTTAGTATAACAAATTGCTTAAAAAAATTAAAATTGAGTATGAACTAAAATTAACAGTGAAATATTAAAACGGAGTGTATTGGTTTTTCATGTGTACTACACTTGAGATTGCATTGAGTAGACATGTGTGAAAAATAAGAAAACTCTAATTTCATACAAGGTATTATTTATGTGAAAAAATACAGTTACAACAGAGTGCTCCATCAGTATACAGTTAGTATTAATTTTCAGTTCTCAATGAGACGAGTTGAGTCCGACCTTTGAGTCCTTTATTTCTTAAATATTAGGTTCCAAACTTGAAACTTTCACTCTGAAATCCGACCACATGTCGAGCCGATTCCTATCTTTGTTTTTCATGAAACACGTGGAAGAAAATGCTTGCTCACACCGATATGTGGTTGCAAATCGAACGATCTTTTTCATTGCCTTATTTCCAAGTTTCTTGGAGTCCTTGCGTGCTGATGGCCAGAAGTCTGTAATTCTATCACCCATGAAAATGTTTATCATCGTATCACAGCTGGACAGATCCACAGGTTGATCTTGCTCTTCTTCAGTGGGGCCTTGGACTCTGTCTGTTTCTTCACACCTGAAGGGATTTCGAATCCATCTGTCATCAGGGTCAGGTTAAGGGAAATACTCTCTAAAAGTGCTGGTTAGGCTGCGTAGATGCTCGGCTACATTGATCTTGATCTGGTCAGGCAAACTGTCCTCTGATGACTCCAAGATTTCTTTTAAAGTTGAAAAGTTTCTTAGTGACTCGTTTTCTATCCGTGACGCCCAGATCTGACACTTTTGGACCATAGCACTAATTCTATCCTCAACTTTGAAAATGTCTACGTTTTTTCCTTGTAAACTCAAGTTCAACACATTCAAGTGTTCAAACACATCAGCTAAGTATGCAACTGAGAAAAGCCAAGAGAAGTTAGTGAGAAAATCCACGTACTCTGTGTCAAGAACCGACTTGTGGCGATAACATATTAAACCTTCTGGTGACAAACAGACCCGAACTATTTGAAACAGTTAACGCAGAACAGGGAATCAGCTATCATGAAGGAGTTACTGCATCAATGATTTCAGCCGTAAGTAGAAATATTAAAAAAGGTAGGAAGATTTTTCTGTTTAGCAAAAGTGACAAAAAGCAGATTTCAGAGTATCTGATGGCTCATCACAAAATTTTTCTATGAACTACAGATAGGGTTGAGGATCAGTGGACAAAGTTCAAAACCATCGTACGATATGCGTTAGATGAGTATGTGCCAAGCAAGATAGTAAGAGATGGAAAAGAGCCACCGTGGTACAACAACCGAGTTAGAAAACTGCTTGCAGACAAAAAAAAAAAAAAAAATTACGCGAACCGATATGTAGTGTGAGGAGGGCTATGCGAGAGGTGTTCAATGAATTCGAAAGTAAAGTTCTATGTACTGACTTGGCAGAAAATCGTAAGAAATTTTAGCCTTATTTCAAAGCGGTTGTTGTTGTCGTCTTCAGTCCTGAGACTGGTTTGATGCAGCTCTCCATGCTACTCTATCCTGTGCAAGCTGCTTCATCTCCCAGTACCTACTGCAACCTACATCCTTCTGAATCTGCTTAGTGTACTCGTCTCTCGGTCTCCCTCTACGATTTTTACCCTCCACGCTGCCCTCCAATGCTAAATTTGTGATCCCTTGATGCCTCAAAACATGTCCTACCAACCGATCACTTCTTCTAGTCAAGTTGTGCCACAAACTTCTCTTCTCCCCAATCCTATTCAATACCTCCTCATTAGTTACGTGATCTATAGACCTTATCTTCAGTATTCTTCTGTAGCACCACATTTCGAAAGCTTCTATTCTCTTCTTGTGCAAACTAGTTATCGTCCATGTTTCACTTCCATACATGGCTACACTCCAAACAAATACTTTCAGAAACGACTTCCTGATACATAAATCTATATTCGATGTTAACAAAATTCTCTTCTTCACAAACGCTTTCCTTGCCATTGCCAGTCTACATTTTATATCCTCTCTACTTCGACCATCATCAGTTATTTTACTTCCTAAATAGCAAAACTCCTTTACTACTTTAAGTGTCTCATTTCCTAATCTAATTCCCTCAGCATCACCCGATTTAATTTGACTACATTCCATTATCCTCGTTTTGCTTTTGTTAATGTTCATCTTATATCCTCCTTTCAAGACACTGTCCATTCCGTTCAACTGCTCTTCCAAGTCCTTTGCCGTCTCTGACAGAATTACAATGTCATCGGCGAACCTCAAAGTTTTACTTCGTCTCCTTGAATTTTAATACCTACTCCAAATTTTTCTTTTGTTTCCTTTACTGCTTGCTCAATATACAGATTGAATAACATCGGGGAGAGGCTACAACCCTGTCTCACTCCTTTCCCAACCACTGCTTCCCTTTCATGCCCCTCGACTCTTATGACTGCCATCTGGTTTCTGTACAAATTATAAATAGCCTTTCGCTCCCTGTATTTTACCCCTGCCACCTTTAGAATTTGAAAAAGAGTATTCCAGTCAACATTGTCAAAGGCTTTCTCTAAGTCTACAAATGCTAGAAACGTAGGTTTGCCTTTTCTTAATCTTTCTTCTAAGATAAGTCGTAAGGTCAGTATTGCCTCGCGTGTTCCAACATTTCGACGGAATCCAAACTGATCCTCCCCGAGGTCTGCATCTACCAGTTTTTCCATTCGTCTGTAACGAATTCGCGTTAGTATTTTGCAGCCGTGGCTTATTAAACTCATAGTTCGGTAATTTTCACATCTGTCAGCACCTGCTTTCTTTGGGATTGGAATTATTATATTCTTCTTGAAGTCTAAGGGTATTTCGCCTGTCTCATACATCTTGCTCACCAGCTGGTAGAGTTTTGTCAGGACTGGTTGTCCGAAGGCCGTCAGTAGTTCTAATGGAATGTTGTCTACTCCGGGGGCCTTGTTTCGACTCAGGTCTTTCAGTGCTCTGTCAAACTCTTCACGCAGTATCGTATCTCCCATTTCGTCTTCATCTACATCCTCTTCCATTTCCATATATTGTCCTCAAGTACATCGCCCTTGTATAAACCTTCTATATACTCCTTCCACCTTTCTGCCTTCCCTTCTTTGCTTAGAACTGGGCTGCCATCTGAGCTCTTGATATTCATAAACGTGGTTCTCTTTTCTCCAAAGGTCTCTCTAATTTTCCTGTAGGCAGTATCTATCTTACCCCTAGTGAGATAAGCTTCTACATCCTTACATTTGTCCTCTAGCCATCCCTGTTTAGCCATTTTGCACTTCCTGTCGATCTCATTTTTGAGACGTTTGTAAGCGTTCAAAGCGGTAGGTGGATCAAAACAAAATGTCCAGACACTCTGAGACCAAAATGGTACTGAAACAGAGGATGACAGACTAAAGGCCGAAATACTAAATGTCTTTTTCCAAAGCTGTTTCACAGAGGAAGACTGCACAGAAGTTCCTTCTCTAGATTGTCGCACAGATGAAAAAATGGTAGATATCAAAATAGACGACAGAGGGATAGGGAAACTATTAAAATCGCTCAAAAGAGGAAAGGCTGCTGGACCTGATGAACAACCAGTTCAATTTTACACAGAGTACGAGGAGGAACTTGGCCCCGTCCTTGCAGCGGTGTACCATAGGTCTCTAGAAGAGCGTAGCGTTCCAAAAGACTGGAAAAGGCACAGGTCATGCCCGTTTTCAAGAAGGGACGTCGAACAGATGTGCAGGTCCCTAGACCTATATCTCTAACGTCTATCAGTTGTAGAATTTCGGAACACGTATTATGTTCGAGTATAATGACTTTTCTGGAGACTAGAAATCAACTCTGTAGGCATCAGCATGGGTTTCGAAAAAGACGATCGTGTGAAACCCAGCTCGCGCTATTCGTCCACGTGACTCAGAGGGTCATAGACACGGGTTCACAGGTAGATGCCGTGTTTCTTGACTTCCGCAAGGCTTTCGATACAGTTCCCCACAGTCGTTTAATGGGCAATGTAAGAGCATATGGACTACCAGACCAACCGTGAGATTGGATTGAAGAGTTCCTAGATAACAGAACGCAGCATGTCATTCTCAATGGAGAGAAGTCTTCCGAAGTAAGAGTGATATCAAGTGTGTCGCAGGGGAGTGTCATAGAACCGTTGCTATTCACAATATACATTAATGACCAGGTGGAAGACATCGCAATTTCACTGAGGCTTTTTGCAGATGATGCTGTGGTGTATCGAGAGGTTGTAACAATGGAAAATTGTACTGAAATGCAGGAGGATCTGCAGCGAATTGACGCATGGTGCACGGAATGGCAATTGAATCTCAATGTAGACAAGTGTAATGTGCTGCGAATACATAGAAAGAAAGATCCCTTATCACTTAGCTACAATATAGCAGGTCAGCAACTGGAAGCAGTTAATTCCATAAATTATCTGGGAGTATGCATTAGGAGTGATTTAAAATGGAATGATCATATAAAGTTGATCGTCGATAAAGCAGTTGCCAGACTAAGATTCACTTGAAGGATCCTAAAGAAATGCAATCCGAAAACAAATGAAGCAGGTTTACAGTACGCTTGTTCGCCCACTGCTTGAATACTGATCAGCAGTGTGTGATCCGTATCAGATAGGGTTGATAGAAGAGATACAGAATATCTAACGGAGAACAGCGCGCTTCGTTACAGGATCATTTAGTAATCGCGAAAGCGTTACGGAGATGATAGATAAACTCCAGTGAAAGACTCTGCTGGAGAGACGCTCAGTAGTTCGGTACGGGCTTTTGTTGAAGTTTCGAGAACATGTCTTTACCGAGGAGTCAAGCAGTATATTGCTCCCTCCTACGTATATTTCGCGAAGCGACCATGAGGATAAAATCAGAGAGATTAGAGCCCACACAGATGCATACCGACAATCCTTCTTTCCACAAACAATACGAGACTGTTCAAATGGCTTTCAGCACTATGGGACTCAACTGCTGTGGTCATCAGTCCCCTAAAACTTAGAACTACTTAAACCTAACTAACCTAAGGACATCACACACATCCATGCCCGAGGCAGGATTCGAACCTGCGACCGTAGCAATCGCACGGTTCCGGACTGCGCGCCTAGAACCGTGAGACCACCGCGGCCTATGAGACTGTAATAGAAGGGAGAACCGATAGAGGAACTCAAGGTACCCTCCGCCACACACCGTCATGTGGCTTGTGGAGTATGAATGTAGATGTAGATGTAGAAGAAGGAAGAGATGAACCTCGTCTCTAAGTTCAGAAAGTCTTGACCCCTACCTCGAGATATCCATCTTGCTTCTGTATGAATAAGAAGTTGCTCATGCACACTGCCGATTTCTTTACACTCTAGGAAGACGCAGAAGTTAAGAGTTCGCTAAGGCTCTGCTCATGCAGAAAGCGGCCAAAAAAAAAAGAATCTGTTATAATACGAAATATATTTAATATATTTTTTATTCTAATAGCATCTTGCAGACCCCTCTGTCATAGCTCGCGGAGTCCTGGGGGTCCGCGGACCACCTGCTGGGAACCACTGATCTAAATCACAGAAACGCGTCACGCGGGACGGGCACAGTAGCGGCCTTTGGAAAGGTTAACTGCTGGGAAGTCAAGTTCTGGATGGTCACCACAGAAGTAAGCAGCGACAGCCGATCCGACATGGAGTAGTTTCATATGATGGCGCAGAAAGGACATTGCTAAGTACTGTGCATAGACCGTGAAGATGAGCAGTTGGAGTGCCACTCATCATTTTAACACACCACCTTCTGACACTAGCAAATGTGGACATTCTGCTTTATCTAAAGTACTGTGCCGATAACTTCACACATTTGTCTTTCACTATAACGGAAACACATGAGCCCTTAATGGCGAAGCAACGGTCTGAGGACAAATTCCGATTTACCATGACCTGTGCATGTTATACTGTGATTGGTATAATTTTCCCAAAGAAAATTGTTCCCTACACTCTATAAAAATAACATCCAACTGACAATAAAACAGTTAGAGACGTAACTCCTGACCTGTTTCACTGGTATACAGTCTACCAAGCAAAGATGTGACGTGTAGACACTTCTCTCCAAGGACAGCCTGCGAACTCCTGGCTAACCATAAATGTTTTAGCCCTGCTTCGATCGTGACGTTAGTCAACCTACCACAACACGAAGTGGCATCGATGCGTTGTTTAGCCTAAAACATCGCATGAAAGAGAGCTCTTCTTAAAATAAGTCGACTTATATTGACGGACGTCTCTTGAGACATCCAGTAGCAAACAACGATAACAGGCAACCACGCTAATTAAACTGGTCTACGTCATCTCCATATCTGCTGTGCCACTGTCTGTAAATGTCATATGTATGCCAAAGTGAGATGTGCTAAACTGTTACGAACATATTTTGGAAACAAAACTACAGGGTATCTTCTAGAAATGTTATATATTTCAGCTGTAAATTTATTTCTCCTTTCTAGCGCGATTCTCGTTGAACGGGCACGATAGACGATACTTTTGTCAGCTGTACTTATATTAGTATTTTTGTACATATCAAATGGAATTGATTTTATGAAGATTTAGATTATTCTCATTTAAAAGTCCATCAATAGTCGCATAAGTAACGCTACTGTACTGATTTCCCTTCGTTAGGGATACTTGAAAAATGTGATCTTATGTTTTAACACATTATTCAGAAAATTTGCGTAATCTTTAATTAAGCTTGTATGCAGTTGCACATTCGTTTCAGGTAATCATATTGAATGTTTCAAATCTTCCTAGATTTCTTAATCTCAGGTGTAGCCCCTTGATTTCATTGAAAGTACTGAGTGACATCACTACAACACATAAAGCTCATGTAGATTTTCATTATACATCTTACTTGTGTGTTGTCCGCTGCATACGTTTTACTGAATTTTAGTTGTTTGTATTTTAATTCACGTTAATAATTCGCTGTGAATTGTTTATATTTGATAGTGAAACAGTGTCGATAAAATATGAAACTGTACAGTGAAGGGATGAGTGGTGAATAACTTCAATTGACAAAATAAAGGAGAGTGAATGGGTTACAAACAACGAGCTGTCTCTAGGTTGGGTTGGTGAATGTCTGGGGTGCATAAGGGCTCATAATTTGCTAAACTCACACCGGAAAGGGAGCGATATTACAAAAAATATATGTGCGATAAAATCATTTGCTTAAGTGAATGAATATGGTATGAACTGGTTTTGTTCTTTTATGCTCGTCTGTAAGAAACTGAAGTCCACAACACAAATTTGCATTTAGAGTAAATAAGTATAATCGCTCTGAGTTAGTATGACTGCATTGTTGATTAAAATAAAAGAAGGAAGGTGATGTTAATTGAAATGCTTCTAACTCCTTCTCAACCATTTCACCTTGGTAGTTTGGGAAATCATCGTCATAAGAATTTAAAAAATGGTTATTGTTGTCACAGTAGTCGACCTCTATGCGATAACACCTGTGCCATTGTTTTATCCATTTTGACAGTGAGAAAACGCGTCAGTCTGTTCTGTATTGCCTTGTCTTATTTTTATATATATTTATATTATTATTTTGATTCTTCACTGATGGATCTGAGACATTTGGGTATCGATTAAATAGTTCTACATCTACATCCATACTCCGCAAGCCACCTGACGGTGTGTGGCGGAGGGTACCCTGAGTACCTCTATCGGTTCTCCCTTCTATTCCAGTCTCGTATTGTTCGTGGAAAGAAGGATTGTCGGTACGCTTCTGTGTGGGCTCTAATCTCTCTGATTTTATCCTCATGGTCTCTTCGCGAGATATACGTAGGATGGAGCAATATACTGCTTGACTCTTCGGTGAAGGTATGTTCTCGAAACTTTAACAAAAGCCCGTACCGAGCTACTGAGCGTCTCTCCTGCAGAGTCTTCCACTGGAGTTTATCTATCATCTCCGTAACGCTTTCGCGATTACTAAATGATCCTGTAACGAAGCGCGCTGCTCTCCGTTGGATCTTTTCTATCTCTTCTATCAACCCTACCTGGTGCGGATCCCACACTGCTGAGCAGTATTCAAGCATTGGGCGAACAAGCGTACTGTAACCTACTTCCTTTGTTGTCGGATTGCATTTCCTTAGGATTCTTCCAATGAATCTCAGTCTGGCATCTGCTTTACCGACGATCAACTTTATATGATCATTCCATTTTAAATCACTCCTGATGAGTACTCCCAGGTAATTTATGGAATTAACTGCTTCCAGTTGCTGACCTGCTATTTTGTAGCTAAATGATAAGGGACCTACCTTTCTATGTATTTGCATCACATTACACTTGTCTACATTGAGATTCAATTGCCATTCCGTGCACCATGCGTCAATTCGCTGCAGATCCTCCTGCATTTCAGTACAATTTTCCATTGTTGCAACCTCTCGATACACCACAGCATCATCTGCAAAAAGCCTCAGTGAACTTCCGATGTCATCCACCAGGTCATTTATGTATATTGTGAATAGCAACGGTCCTATGACACTCCCCTGCGGCACACCTGAAATCACTCTTACTTCGGAAGACTTCTCTCCATTGAGAATGACATGCTGCGTTCTGTTATCTAGGAACTCCTCAATCCAATCACACAATTGGTCTGATAGTCCGTATGCTCTTACTTTGTTCATTAAACGACTGTGGGGAACTGTGTCAAACGCCTTGCGGAAGTCAAGAAACACGGCATCTACCTGTGAACCCGTGTCTAAGGCCCTCTGAGGCTCGTGGACGAATAGCGCGAGGTGGGTTTCACACGACCGTCTTTTTCGAAACCCATGCTGATTCCTACAGAGTAGATTTCTAGTCTCCAGAAAAGACATTATACTCGAACATAATACGTGTTCCAAAATTCTACAAATGATCGACGTTAGAGATACAGGTCTATAGTTCTGCACATCTGTTCGACGTCCCTTCTTGAAAACGGGGATGACCTGTGCCCTTTTCCAATCCTTTGGAACGCTTCGCTCTTCTAGAGACCTACGGTACACCGCTGCAAGAAGAGGGGCAAGTTCCTTCGCGTACTCTGTGTAAAATCGAACTGGTATTCCATCAGGACCGCGGCCTTTCCTCTTTTGAGCGATTTTAGTTGTTTCTCTATCCCTCTGTCGTCTACTTCGATATCTACCATTTTGTCAACTGTGCGACAATCTAGAGAAGGAAGCACAGTGCAGTCTTCCTCTGTGAAACAGCTTTGGAAGAAGACATTTAGTAATTCGGCCTTTAGTCTGTCATCCTCTGTTTCAGTACCATTTTGGTCACAGAGTGTCTGGACATTTTGTTTTGATCCACCTACCGCTTTGACATAGGACTAAAATATCTTACGATTTTCTGCCAAGTCAGTACACAGAACTTTACTTTCGAATTCATTGAAAGCCTCTCGCATAGCCCTCCTCACACTGCATTTCGCAGATTACTTACAACCTTAGTGATTGCGAGTATTAATCCATCATTTCTCACTTCCATTTTCTCTCCTTTGTTGGTAGCTTTCATGTGTGGAAAGCTTCGGTCACTGTGTGTGTCTGGGAGACGTAACGAGCTCAGGAAAGGTCAGACAGAGGTCGGTGACTTAAAGGTAGTTCATCAGGGACGTGCGTCCAGTTCCCAGAGGCTGGCCATTCCAGGTAATCGGGGCGTATGCGAGACGGATAGACTGCCAGCCGCTTTTGAGGTAACCGCCAGCGATCGCAGTTGCTTTCTCTGAATACGCTTGACAGCCTGGCATAAGGGTGTGACAGTACAATGACCTGTCTTCAACATGGGAAAAGAAATAGTTCACTGCATTGTCGGTGCTGCAACCAGAGGCTGTGTTCTCGTGTGGTGAAAATCCTCTCAAATCCTCAAGCAAAGAGCTTGGGAAGGATTTATACTGGCGGCACAAAATAAAAGTATAAAATGAAGGCTTTCGTAGACGGATGTCTAACTTGATTTTGAGTCTACGAAGTTCCAGCATGCTGGAATAGCTGTCAGTCAACCATTTCTCTTAATCGGTACTACGAAAATCCACCAAAAGTGCCCAATTACACTTTTTTATTCATTCGATGACTAGTTTCGTGCCAGGACCCATTTTCAAACCATCGTAAAACAGTCAAAAACGACATTTCCGAAAATACAAAAACCATATCAAAATGTGCAAACTAACAGTCACAGCGCATAATGACTCTGCGCCATCAGGAGAACCTGTGAAGATGTCCAGTACAGCTCTGACCGACACTCCGGAAGCGAAAAAGTTTTTTGGACCATGGCCATACAACACGGGTGACTCACCTGCAAACTAAAGAACTATCAGTGAGTGAAACATAGGAGGCCACTTGAGGATTGTAGTTATGGAGACTATTGGATCGACTAACATTTTTACATGTTTGAAGAAATGGAATTTGGTGCTTAACTTCTCGTGAATGTGCTCATGCAGACACAATCCACTGACTGACTGATAAAGGTTTTCCTAGGAGGAGTGTGTTGGCAGTTTTGTTACAAACATTTTGGAGGGTCAAAGTTTGAATGAGTCTTTGGTCTGGAAAAGAGAGTTTTAGGGGAAACGTAGAGAGAGCTGACCAGGCACATTGGTTCTAGACTTCAGAGAAGACACTTATTTCTTGGACTGAGCCCTGGGAGGCGCCAAGTCTCAGCTCCACCGATGGACAGTCGTTCGAGAGCTCTGGGGGAAATGCGGTGCCAGCGTTCAGTCTGTTGACAAAGCCCCACATCACACCAACTTGCAGCTTGAACCACGGTAAAGATCTGCGTCACAGTAGAGTCTGAATGAGAATTATCAATATTTCACGAGGCTCGTGATTTAGACCTAGATTTCGGAATAAAATCGGTTTAGGCTTCCCCGGCTAATTAGTGCCTCATTTAGGTATCGCAGTTGCTTGTGACATCCTGTGCCTTCTGACGAGATCGGTGAATCACTGGCACAGTCTTTACTTTTATCAGTGATGTGTCAGAAATCATTATTTCTTCCTTCTTTATTCCTCACGGTCTTTCTGTGGCGAATGAGTCAGTGACGTATTCACTTCTATTACCAACTACCTATAAAGATTAGTTGATTCATTTGCTATTGCGGCGGGGCGGGGCCGGTCTGTCGTTCTTTCGTCTCCTTACTCTCTCTCTGTCATTTTCATCGAACAGTTCACCTACCAATATATTTCTTCCTTCTGACGCCCCTTCACTCTGCAGTAGTAGATACAGATACACTGTTGGCAGTGTACAGCAGCGTTGATGAAACCACTACCTAATACGTACCACACAGAGGCCGCGTATCTCAAGTTGCTAATCATTTCCTTTAAGTTCATTGCTGGCGATAGGAGAATGCAGTTTAACTGCAGTAAGCATTTGAAAATTCTATTAAAGTCTTTTTATTCATAAGGAAGCACATGAAATGGCTAGCAATTTCGTATTTAAAGAAAAACATGCTTTATCATTCCAAATTCTCTGTTTATCAACATATTTCACACGTAGAAGCATCCAGAATTCCTGCAAGTCCTCCCCGATTAATTTTGCGATCTAACAGTCACCGACCCACTACTAATAGCGATTTGAAAATTCGATCGTTTCAGTAGTCTTCTATGTCAGAAGTGCTCGCCAAAGTATTCCATCGAGAGCTCGGAATATGCCACGCGGAATTGTCTCTACGACCAAAAGATCACTCGCTTATAAAACTTCAACTAACTTATTCAGAAAATTCACACTTTCATCAAAATGTTCGTAATTTAAGCCGTTTTAGTTACTTACACGTCCTATCTGAAATGATCTCACTAGCTCTTTATTTTCCGCATTTTTTCCGCCGAGACATCTAGCATAGTGTTACTCGGAAGCAGGTTAGCGAGCCACCCTCGATGCTCATCTCCTCTCTGCCTATCTATCTTTGCGCGGGTACCGCTTAATTCTGATTGGCTATTGATCTGAATGACCAATCAGAATGAGCCTTCCAGATCATTCTTGCGCCAAAACTTGCCTTATCCAACGACTGATCAGATAATTATTTACGTCATTACAATTTGAATTTCTAATATATTGTTTAATAAAATACAACGAAATGCAAAATATTCTTTAAATTAATTTTGAAACTTTCTCCGCTTCAGACTTTTATTCTGGTTGCTCTATTACAAAAGCAAGCACATATCTACATACGTCATCAGTATCATGTTGGCAACACAATTTTATAAGGTTTTACATAAAATGACATTAAGTTTTAGCATATGTCCCGCATACCCACTTTCATTCATGCAAATGTATTCACACAACAAAATAATAAGCAAATAATAATTTTGAATGATTTTTTATAATATTAACGTAGAGTAATTAAAGTTTTGAAAAGGAAATTCGAATTAACTCATTTCATATACTATGATCTTTCTTATGACTTCAGATGATAATTAAAGATATTTGGCTATTGTTCCTAACAGTTTTAAAACATAAGTGTCGGTTTTAGGTTATTTAAGTAATTTTCTCAATATCCGTAACTATAATAGACAAAAAATTGAATTTTTAACAGGATCCCTTCCTTAACAACGAAAGAATGTGTACCATGTTTGAACAAAGTCGGATGTAAATTATTATGGTTTACTTAGATTCGTAGGTGATATGAATTTGGGTACCGAGTGTTACTTGAGACCTTTCTCAGGGCTGGTAGCGACAGCTGCGCTGTGAGTCAGAGCGGAGAAACAATGTAGCCGTCCTGAAGCCACCGTGCTACAAGGCTGTGTGCCTTACTGCAACGAATGTTATCTCGTTATAACTTGCTACGTTACATTATGTATATATTTTTTTTCTCATTTTCTAATAAATCCGGTTCAACCTGGACTAGTATTTTATTCCAGTAGACAGATGAACCTCCATTTTTTTAGCTTATTAGTGCTTTCTGAAAGATCCAAAACCACGGACTCGTTTGTCAGAGCCACCCTTAACTTCACGCTATTGCGCTGTACGACTCTTCTCGTTACCACTTCTGAGTTTGTGGGGAGCGACCTCCTTCTACGGAGGTCCATCCTGCCTCGGGCATGGATGTGTGTGATGTCCTTAGGTTAGTTAGGTTTAAGTAGTTCTAGGGGACTGATGACCACAGCAGTAGAGTTCCATAGTGCTCAGAGCCATTAGAACCATTTTTGAGGTCCAACCGATGCAGACCCTTGTGGCTTCCAGAAGGCACATTAGACTCAATTACTGCCTTCCAAATCCGCTGACGCATATATGTTTGTAATGAGTTCACATTAGACTGAAGTAGTGCCTTCCAAATAGGCTGACGCATATGTGTTTGCAATGAGTGCACATTCGCGGAAGATCAGCGAAAATAACTATGTTACAAATGTTCTATTGCTATATGATTTCGTATATCGCGCAAAGCTGTTTGTATATTGAGAATTCTGTCCTTTTTACTTAATTTCCTTGTTTCATGAAGCGTTGAAATTTAGGAAGTCAATAATGTTTTCAAAATATTTTTTGCGATTTAGTTCAGTCTGTGCATTAAAAATTTTATCTGGTTACGATTTTGTATGGATATAGATTTAGAGTTCCTCCAGGCTATTCGTTCTATTCCCTTTGGGTACGCGATGCTGAATTTTCATTGCATTTTCTGTTCTTTATGCTTTGTGTTTTTCGCTGTGAAGAGCTTGTAAAATGTTAATTGACTACATTCAGAGTTCCGAGTGCGGTCTTTGAACTTAACTGCAAAGTTCGTATATGTTTGTTCGATGTAAAATTGGGTACATTCATCGAGAAAACTGGGATTTTAGTTGTTCTGATTTTACTTTTCTTAAAGGACATTTTTGATGTATATCACGTGGGCTTATTTTCACAAGTATTCAGATTATAATATCTTGCACGACTGGCCAGTTTTGGCCTTGATTTTCAAACGCAGTAGTAGTCCACGTGTTGTGCAATTATCCTGCTGAGAAACGCTCTTTAGTAACAGGATGAATGTATAATACATCGACGCCTACTATGCTGTATGTCCGCCTCTGGAAATTGGATACTTGTGAGAAATGATCCGGGATAGCATACTTCAAAGTGTCCTTTAAGAAATACACAAGAAGAAAATGTAACTTTTTTCTTTTTTTGTTATTGGTACCAAACTCCATGTCTATCTTCATTTCTTAAGCAAATACTTCGGTTTACTTAACGTTTGGCCAATGGATGGTGTTGCTTAGTAAATAGGTTTCTATGTGTGGGATTTTTTATTCTCTTTTCGGTGCTATTCCTCTACTTAAGTCTCACATTTTCGGCTGTATGCATTAGTAGTATAGCCTGAATCCTATTCCAGGGATGAAAGCAATCTGTTGTGAAATGTATTGTAATAACTCTATTTCTTTCTATCTTGTGTCAGTGTCAAATGATAAGTTCGAGACTCAGTTGATCACTGACGTGCAGAACGCATGTTGGTATGATTTTCGATACACGAGTGATGCTTAATGATATTACGTGTCATAGTGGGTTTCCTATACAGTTCGACTCTGTGGTTGTTATTAATATTGCTTACTGTCCACATAGTTTACAGTTTATCTTCGTTCTACTTCTGTCAGTAATTTTGCTTTAGCGTGTAAGCTGTTTAACATTTTGTGGCTCATTTGTAGACTATAATTCTGACTCCCGTTCACAAGTAGTAATGTGTCATCTGTCTATCTGTGTTAGTAGATAATTTCATCTAATGTGAGACAGTTTGAACTGAAAATGTCTTTTTCAGATACGTTAATGAATATATTTGCAATCGCGTCTGCATTGAAATCGTGTCTTCATCTAATTGGACGATATACGAAAAAACATTATAATACGACTTTCGTAATGTAGCTGTCATCGCTGATTTGCCACGACAGTAAACTCATCTAATTAAACATGCGATAATGGAGTAATCTTTTCTAAAAAATGAATATAAGTGCTAATTGCAAAATCAACGCCATGTGTAAACTTCTAACGGCACAACATCTCGGAAATAATCTCAGAAAAGTCCAGGACACAGTATTCTAACCTATAATTAATAAGGCCAATAATTATCCAACATAAATGTGACCAAACGAAGCTACACTTCTATAACTTTGTATAAAACCATTAGGTTGACGCAGATGCTCGTAGCGTTTGTGTTTCGCATGTTTGTGTTCTGTTTTCTATTGGTTTATTTATGATCTGCTATTTTTATTTGCAGTTCACTGAGGTAACTTATTCTCATTTCGTCATTCGGATATAGTGAATGGAGGGGAAAACGCTAGAAAGTGGAGAGCCAATTGGAAAAATCGGAACATTCCCAAGATATGAGTTCAGTGAAGAGGTAACAGCAGCGGAGAAAACCACAAATACATACCTCCGTTAGACAGATCACGGCAAGTGTATAGTTTTTTCATTTTTAGGAGGACAAATCACGGCAAAAACATCATATTTATCGTTCTCAGGAGGATCGTTTCCTCAACAGTGACTCTGCACGTTCAGAAAGACCTTCGCGTTTTGATAAGGGTCGTTTAAATGCATTCATCTACAATTATCCACGTCTGTGTACGCAAGAACTGACAAATCTGATCATTTCGTCGTAGTGAGACATTTGCATGCATTGGGGAAGGTTCAAAAATCGGGTGTATTGGTACCGCATTATCAGAACCAAAATCACAAAAATCAATAGGTGGCCATATGTGCATTTCTGCTTCCGCGTCTTCAACTGGCACGTGAACATGACCGGCCATTCCTATACAGTATCATTACTGGTGACGAGAAATTGCGTCTTTTGCTAACATAAGCAAAAGAAAGGGATGGCTGAGACCAAACAAAGCTCCAACTTACCGTACAAAGACCTGCGCGTATTCACGAAAGACAGTGTTATGCATCTGATGTAATAGCGACGGTGTGGTGTACTATGATCTGCTTCTCTGAAGTGTAACAATAACTGTTGACACTTTTTGTCAACAACTGAGACATCTTGCAGACGCAGTCCAAGGTTAACGGCCAGGAGCACTGTGTGAAGTGATGCTAGTTCACGATAACGCCTGCTTTCATTTTGCTAATCCGACAAACAACACTGTACATGCAGTGGGTTAGGAAGCCATTCCGCACCCACCTTTTTCACCTCGAATTTTCAGCTTTTCCACTACCGAACTACCCGTGTGGCCGAACACGGTGCGACGAGTTCTTCGCCTCAAAACGACGTGATTGGTTCAGTCGTGGAGTCGGGAAGTTACCGCAGCATTGACAGACTGTTGTAAATAGTAAGGGGGAATATGTTACTGATGAGTAAAATCTCTGTTAGTGCATCTGCTGTATTTATGAAAAAAACGCTATAAACGTATGCACCAATTCAATACGGGCAGAAAGACCTGAAAATGGCATGGCAGCCGAAACGAGAGTCGTCTTGTATGAATAAGGCGTTAGTAAAGCCGCTGTACAGGCGAAGCTATATAGTAAGAAATTGCAAATGCAAAATATTACAGTTAGTATTCGTGAGAAATTTCATAATGCAATTTGTCTTGAAGGCACAGTGAAGCACAACGAACCTCTCTCGTTGTTTTGGTAAAAAAAGACCGAAGAAGATCCACCTTGCTGAACGTGATATTTTCTCTACACAGCTCAGCGGAGGTGACGGACGCACGACTTAACCTGCTCCGTTCCCCACAGCGGCTTTTACCGCCACCCAACCCCTAGCCTCCTGCTCTGACATCGTAGCACGCACTCCTGTCTGGCACCTTGCCGCCATTTAGGCGCTCAGGGCCCGTCGCCTCGTGTTGCGTCGCGTTGCCCTGGTAACTGTCGCGTCTGCAGGTGCTCATCCTGTCGGCTGTCACCCTGCCGCTTCCTCCCCCACATTCGCGCTGTGCAAGTTTTCTCGCCTTGCTCTCCCCATTCCCCACTCTCGCGGCCACCCCCTCCCCCGCCACACCAAAACCACCTCCGCCATCCGCTGTGGCACGAACCAGCGAAAATGAAATTGGCGAACTTTGCAGAAACGTGTGGCTTTATAAAGCCAGAAGCCGTCTGTTTAATATTTCTGCGGATATGCTGCTGGATCTGTGGCCTCGTCGTTGATTAAATGCGAATCCTTGAGGGACCACATATTCGTTGGGAACATTTTCGCTGCAGTCGGTAACTGAAAACGAGCTGCAAACATCCAGCATTTGCAATGATTTGTATAGGTCAAATTTAAGGCTTTTAAGTCCTTGTAATGTCCTTCGGCGTCTTCTACAAATGAAAACTGGAAGATAAATGTGTCGGAAAAAAGTAATAGCACTGAAAACTTCCTGAAACATTTCTAAATTCTAGTACTTATTACATTTGATGGCAAAATCTTGCCGACTAGGGGTTAGCAGACATCTGCTGATAAAGTCCGTCATTGTCTTAGAGAGCCCACTGTCTGTGGTACAACAAAGGCGAAACAATTACGGGAGGGCAAAGGTACCAAATGACAGACAAAAGCAAGTTTCTATATGATAAACATCGTTTACTTCATTCTGATCTTTGCTGTAACTAGTTGGATATTGGAACATCGGAGAAGTTCTTAAACTTGCGCACTAATAAATCCTGAGCTTGGATTGTAATGTTGTAAAGAATACCTCACAGTGGATCACTTAAATTTTTTTTTATTTCCTACTTTATTTGGTATAATCTAATCCCTGTTTCATCTTACTTGCTAGCCAATTGGTCATGTAAGTTTCGAGGCGACTGCAACGACCGATTTACCTATCTTCAATATATAGCCTTGTATTCATAATGTGTATAAGCAGATGCATCTATTTTTAACGTTGTAGTCGCCATTGTTCATAAATATTAGATGAAATTCATCCACTTAACAAAAAGAGTAATTATTATTTATTCGCAGCTACCTATCAAGTGTAATTTTACTCTGTACATATCGTATTTTCTCTCAGATTAGCGGACACGATTTACGTTTTTCAAAGAAACTGAAACACCTACGGTCGGCAACACTGAAAATTTTCAGGTAGAATCCAAGATCATTCTTTTTCTGTTATTATCGTTCGCTACTTGAGTCAAAGGAACATGTCAAGATTATGCAATGCGATTGTTGTTCACACATTCGTGGAGTTTAGAAGTGATGTTTCCTGTGGTCAGTGAGAGCTAGACAGTTTAGCGAAATTGTTGGTAAAGATGATTTTCACAAGCTATATATCACCATTAAGTTAACTGAGAATTAATTTCTGAAATATTCTTCACCCACTACACCAAAAACGGACTTTGGAAAACGCTAACCGTGGGTGAATTTCCATGAACTGGAGGAAACTGTTTTAGGAGACGAGTAGATGTTAGAAATTGTTGACTTGGTATTTTTATGTGTGGCAATTTCTCTTTATTGTAAATTTTAAACTCATTAGGTTTTCCGAGTACATACCGTGTTTGATTATCAATATTATATACAGCTTTAGAACGCAACACAAAAAATACAAGAGGTATTATGCAAAGGAAAATTATTGAATTCAAAGTTCACTTTAATAAATAACACGCAAATGCAGTTTCTAATCGCCTTCACATCACTGCCTGTAGCTGTTCTGAGGCATCGGACTACCCACAATAGAAACATTCAATTAATTTTTATGTTTACAGTTTGTTTCTGAAGTTCGCCTTCCACCAGATATCCGAAACGGTCACATCACAGGTCCTTTGAAGCCAGGAAACATGACGATGTCTGCTGATTCAACTCGCCTGAAATATTAGGTTTAGATGATGGTCATCTAATGATTAGGATGTGCAAGGGCTCCGTCGTGCAGAAAGAACATACGGATTTTTGCATCGAAAGAAACCTCTTCTAATGACACTGGAAGTTCGTTTTCAAGAAAGTCCGGGGAAACGGACTTCTGAAAGAAGATGTGGCAATACAACAAACCCAATCAGCTGTATCTACACCCACATGGCTACACTGCATATCACACCTAAGTAACTAGCACAGCGTTCAGTGAACCACGTTCACAACAATTCACTGTTATTTCTCTCTCAAATAGCGCATGGAAAAAACGAGCACCTGTATCTCTCCGCATGAGCTCTGATTTTCCTATTTATTTTTTTTATGATGGCCATTTCCCCGTATGTAGGTCGGCGTTCCGAGGAGAAAATTGTTGTTGGAAATTTAGTGAGAAGATCCCGCCACATCGAGAAATGGCTTTCTTATCATGACGTCCACCCCAAATTCTGAATCACGTGCGTCACACCCTCTCCCTTATTTCTCGGTTATACAAAACTAGCTGCCCTTCTTTGAACGTTCTCGATATGCTGTTAATTCTAGCTATTAAGGACCCCACACTGAGCAGCAGTACTCCAAAAAGACGACGGACGAGCTTAGTGCAGGCTGTCTCTTTAGATGATCCGTTGCATCATCTATGTGTTCTGTCCATAAAAAGCAGTCTTTGGTCCTTCTTCGCCACACAATTTCTGTATCTTCTTTCCCGTTTAAGTTGTTCGTAATTCTAAATTCTAGGTATTTAATTGAATATATGACCTTTACATTTGGTTGACTTAAGGTGTAACCGAAATCTGACGGTTTCCTTTTAGCACTCATGTGGATGACGTCACACTTATCATTATTTACGGTCAATTGCCAATTTTCGCACCATACTAATACCGCATATAAATACTTTTGCTGTTGGTTTTGATCTTCTGACGACTTTACTTGGCAATAAACGACAGCATCATCTGCAAACAGCCCAAGAAGGCTGCTCAGATTGTCGTCTAAATCGATTGTATAGATAGAGAATAGCAGAGGGTCTATACCGCTACCTCGAGGAAGGCCAGAAATCACTTCTGCTTTACTCGATGGCTTTCCGTCAGTTTCTACGAACTGTGACCTCTCTGACAGGTAGTCCAAATCCGGTAGTATAACAGAGACGGTATTCCATCAGCAAGTAATTTCATTAGCAGCGGCTTCTGAGGTATGGTGTCAAAGGCCTCCTGGAAATCTAGAAATACGCAATCAATTTTAAATCCTTTGTCGACAGCATTCAACACTTCGTGTGAGTAAGGTGCTAGTTGTGTTCCACAAGATCGATGTTTCCTAATTCCATGTTGACTATGTGTCAATAGACCGTTCACTTCGAGGTAATTTATATTATTCGAAAGCAATATATTTTCTAGAACCCTGCTGCATACCGAGGTTAATGATATGAACCTATAATTTAGTGAATTACTCGTATTTCTTTTCGTAAGTGTTGCTGTGACCTGTACAACTTCCCAGTCTTTGGGTAGGAATCATTCTTCCTGCGAGCGGTTGTGTATGATTCTTAAGTATAGAACAATTGTATGCTCTAAAAGAAACCTGACTTAAAGTCTGGGTAGTAAGACGCTATTACTAAGTGAATTAAGTTGCTTCACTGCTCCGAGGATACATATTGCACATAAACCCTTGGAGTTATTGATGTTGGCAGATGTTCTTGATTCGAATTCTGGAATATTTACTTCGTCTTGTTTGGTGAAGAAATTTCGGAAGGCTGTGTTTAGTAACTCTGCTTTAGCAGCACTGTCATCGATAGTATTTCCAATACTACCACGAGGAGAAGGCATTGACTGCACCTTGCGGCTAGCATACCTTACACAAGAGCAGGATCTCTTTCGATTTTCTCCCAGGTTTTGAGACAAAGTTTTATTGTAGAAGCTATTACAAGCATTACCCACTGAAATCTATGCTAAATTTCGAGCTTGTGTAAATGATTGCCAATCTTGAGGATTTTGGATTCTTTTAAATTTTGGCATGCTTTTCTCGTTGTCTCTGCAACAGTACTACGATCTGTTTTGTGTAGCAAGGGATATCAGATCCACCGTTTACTAATCTATTTCCTGTAAATCTCCTAACTGCTGTCGATATTGTTTCCTTAAATTCAAGGCACATCTTGTCTACAGCGAAACTGTCAATTTGTAGGGCCTGGAGATTGTCTCTCAGGAAGGCGTTAAGTGAATTTTTATCTGCTTTTCTGAATATATAACTGTTTCGTTTATATTTGGTAGGTTTGGGAGTTACGGTATTCAGTCTCGCTAAGATAATTTTATGTTCACTAGTCCCCGTAATCGTTTTGATACTAGTTATTGTCTCAGGATTATTTGTTACCAAGAGGTCAAGTGTGTTTTCACAGCTGTTTACTATTCGAGTGACTTCATGAACTAACCCCTCGAAATGATTTTCAGATGATGCGTTTAGCACAATTTCGGATGATGTTTCATGCCTAGCTCCAGATTTAAACATGTACCTTCAGCAACATATTCAGGGTAAACTGAAGCCACCACCAACTATAATTGTGTGAACTGGGTACTGTTAGAAATCAGACATACCGCACCACACACTGACAGGTTTCTCTATAAAAGCAAGTAAGGTTTCCGTCGTTCGCCTATATCAGTTATTACGAGTGTTATTGATATCGCCAAGCGTGAAAGTGGCTTCATCAATAAACAATATTAATGGAACTACTTACTGATTTCCAATTAGCATCAACAAAATTCCTGTCATATTTATCTTCTTATTGAAGCTGGCCAATCCGTTGTGAATAATAAGCATCGTAATGCCCACGATATCCTTCTATTTTAGACAGAGAAACGAGAAGGAACTGAGTGTGTATCTAGTGAAGGACTACGTTCTACCAACTCGTTGGTGTCGTCACTCTGTTGATTTCCACGCTGTGATGAAATATGACTTTTGGGTCCTGGAACAATGTAGACAATTTAGGGAAACAGGAGTAAACACACTTGAATCTTTGAATCTCGTGCTCTGCGGTTAGGAAATCGTCTGCGGTATTTTCTATAAACATCAGCAGCATTTCCACCGACATACTCAGCATTTGTTGCTGTAGAAACGATCAGTGGAACAGACCGAGAAATCACAATCGCAATCAGTTTAAAAATTCAGTTTTGTTGTCTCAGTACAGAAGAACGTTGAAAATTAGGTGGGCTGATTAGGTAACGAATAAAAAGGTGATAGCAGAATCGGCGAGGAAAAGATTGTATGGAGAACATTGACCAAAAGAAGGGACAGGATGATATGACATCCCTTAAGACATCATGGGATAACTTCAGTTTTACCAGAGGGAGCTGTACAGGATAAAAACTAAGGAGGAAGGCAGGGATTGGAATACATCTAGTAAATAACTGATGTAGCTTCCAGGTGCTGTTCTGATACGAAAATACTCACACAGGAGACGAACTCGTGGCAGGCCACATCAAACTACTCAGAAGATTGATGACTCAAAAATAATAAAATAAAGAAAAAAATCTCAAGTATAATATCCAAACTTGAACATTAAAAAATGAGAATCCATGAATAAATCTTTATCAGCAGAAGCACCAGCAGACAAAACGGAAACTTATCTCTCTAATCGACTAATCTCTGTATTCAAATGTATACTATCACCTTCTAAAATATATATTAATCCTTCCGAATAATCCCGTATTTGATGAGAGAGAAAAATATGAAAATGGAGCATACCGAAGCTTACAAAAATAAATACACACAGAAGAAATAAGACTGGTAACAGACATAACAAGAATAGGTGGAGAACAAAATGAAAAATGAAAAGCTGTCGAAGCACGTATGATGAAAGGAAAGATAGATGCTAAATAATGGAATATTAATGAAATCTTTGGAGAAAAGGTAACCATCTGCGTGACGATGAAAACTTCAGATGGCATGCTAGTACTAACCGATGAAGTGACGTCTGAAGGTGGAAGGCGTATATAGAGGGATTATATAACGAAAAAAAATAGTACGAATAAGAAAGACGAATGGGTTGGAGATGTGACGAATGATGCGGTACTCAGTGAATAAATTGTCTGTGGACTGAAATACTTCCATACCACAAGTAGACAATGTTCGCTCATATGGTGAACCAACCACACTAAAGAGTAACAGACGCTGTTCAGGATGTTTGAACAACCGAAATAACCTCAAATATCAAGTATAGTGTATTGACCGCAGTACAGAGAATGTTCATGTTGATGGGTGTGTGTATAAATGAACCATTAATATAATATCATGCTTACAAAAAACCTAAATGTATTAACTTCGGTGAAGCTGACCTTGGGGAAGATCTGTTTGAGTTTGAGAGAAATGTTTTGCAATGTACAGAACCTAAGACGTTTAGCAGGCGATGGGTTTGCGAAAGACAAATTACATTTACAGAATCTGTAGATATAGATAAACGCTTGACGTTGTCGACACCCAGCGAAATACTGAGGTGTTCAGGGATCACACACAGACAGCGAATTGTTATTTACAGTTTGCAGAGAAACCTACCTGAACGCCACGTCGGTGAGTAGCGAGTCAAGCATGAGTGTAGCCATCTCCGTGTTATTCAGTTGTACATCGAAAAGCTAGTAAAGGCTTTTACAATAAGAAGAAACATTCACCAGAAAGATTTTAAGATTTGTCAGTGACATTGTATTCTGCCAGAGATGATCAGGATTGGGGAATATAACTTGCACGGAATGAGTAGTGTTTTGAAAACATAATATGAAGGTCGATAAAAGTTCTGTCACAGAAGAACTTTGGATAGGAATAGATCGAGTACTGAATAGAACTGGGGAGAAAAGAGATTTATTGACAGCGTGGCTAAAATGTATGAACGTTGTGGTTAATGTCCGTCGATGATGTGGTCGTTAGGGACATTTGTCCGGCCGTATCAAGAGAACTATCCTGGCCATTTCTTGTGATTTAGGGAAATATCGGAAAACCTAAATCTGCCTAAGTAGACAGAGATTTCTACGGGTGTCCTCCCGAATAAAGTTTCAATGTCTTAATACCTTCCTGAACGTTATGAAGCGTCAGGGAAAGGTTAATTTTGTGAATTTGCGGAAGTGTTTAGATAAATACTGTAGAGGCACAGTTGAAATTTTTAAGAGAAAAGGCTAGGTCTCCGTTTCATTATCGTCTAGAGGTCGTCGTGTCATCCTGAGTTACTGTGCTGGATGTCTTGTTGATGTAGTGAACTCCTCATTGAATTGGGTTCCCGGTCTATCGTCGTTCTCCAGGAATACCCCTGAGACCTGTCGTCCGTGCTTTCTGGAAATACGAAGGGATCCGACCTATGAAAACGTTTCAGTAGATTGTAAAAAAAGCATCGTGTAGGAGGATGCTCATACTTTGCCCTTTTTCCTTATTATTTGGCTTGAGTTCTGTACTGTAGTCTCACGAGAAATTATCATTAACGATGGTGCTGTTCTAGGACCAAATGCGCTGTAGAATGTGCGTGTTACACCAAAATTACATCGAGATCTGCTAAAAAAAATTTACAATAAAAAAAACGGTGTTTCTGTATGAGTACTTCGACTCTGTAATGTGAACTGAGACATTATGAACGGAGACATTATTGGGTACGCTATAGAATTTTAAGAGCTACAGTACAACAGTATCACAAAGAGAATCATTTATGGTATACCATTAAACCATAGTAAACAAACACTTTCTAAGAGAGATATTGCGCAAGACTTTAGTAAAAGATCGTATGTTGCCGTTTCTGCAACTTAAAAACATTCGATAAAAAAGTGAGAAGACATGATCGCATATCCATGTAACCTCGTGTCCATACACACCATCGGCGAATATGTAAAACATTAGAATTACTGTTCTCTGTGACATGCAGAAATACCACTAGAATGCACTAGTATTTCTCGTGTTTAGTATTGTTAACAGGACTGGTAAAATAAATAAGTGGCTTCAACTACGTAACATGTTGAGTAACTACCAAGATGATTTTTATTTGTGTGAGACAACGTTATGAGCAACTGACAGAGTTTCCAACAGGCCTCATTGTGGTTCAAATGGCTCTGAGCACTATGGGACATAACATCCATGGTCATCAGTCCCCTAGAACTATTTAAACCTAACTAACCTAAGGACATCATACAACACCCAGCCATCACGAGGCAGAGAAAATCCCTGACCCCGCCGGGAATCGAACCCGGGAACCCGAGCGTGGGAAGCGAGAACGCTACCGCACGACCACGAGATGCGGGCAGCAAAATTTAGATTGGCATTTAGATGTGACAGCGGTTCTATGTTAGTTACACATGAATGTGAGGGCACCTACATATGATGTCAAGGCTCCGGTCACGGACGTTTCAGTACCACAACCGATAATCGTCATATTGTGCATCAGGCACATTTAACCCATTAAAATCTGCGCTTGCCGTTCGATAACAGGTAAAAGACGCCTTGAAACTCCATGTGTCAAACCTCGCCATTGATAAGAGACTAGAAGCAGGCGATTAGGGAACTATTTTCTCATGCGCATGTTGCCACTAAACCCACAACAAGAAAAGACACAAGAAAAGACAGCTTTTCGATGGGTGTCGTAGCAAAGACACATGGACTGCTGACGAATGGCGTCCGGTTGTTCTCAGCGATGAATCGTGGTTCTGCGCTACAGCTGATGACTATCGCCGGTTCTAGGCACTTCAGTCCGGGACCGCGCTGCTGCTACGGTCGCAGGTTAGAATCCTGCCTCGGCCATGGATGTGTGTGATGTCCTGATGGCCTCAGATGTTAAGTCCCATAGTGCTTAGAACCATTTTTGACTATCACCGACGGGTATGGTTGGGCCCTGGGGACATCCCTTAAATAGCGAGAAGCATGCCCCTGAGAGTATATAAAAAAAGAAAATTTTATTTCAGAAAATATTTCCCTTCATGCTTTCATTTCCAGTTATCGGCAGATCTGAATACTTGAATGCCATAAGCATTTAAACTTCGCCACTGAGGCAGTTGTCTACCTGCAAAACAGGCTTTAGGGTAACAGCCATTTGAATGATACTTCAAACACTTAAGGAGGTGTTCAAGATTCCGAAACATCTGACTGGGACCATCTTTTGAGTTCCGTAAGGAAACGAATGTTAGTTAAGTTCACAAGTTTTAATACAATAAATTAAAAGATAATTAAAAAGCAAATGCTTTTGAGTAACTAATTTAAAAGCAGAAGCAAAGGAAGATGACAATGACTTCGTTGGCCGAATGAGATGATGGCTTATGCTCAGCCTACTTATCAGACAGTTACTCGACTCAGCTCAGACTGAACAACACGCAGAAGACACATAATAGACTTAAACTCATGTAATAAAAGTAAATTACAGACTGCTCACGAGTCTTAGCCCCAGGCACAGTGAACATAAAGCAAGTAAAACTATGCGTGTTGAATATACAAGTGTTTTAATGTTAACAGATAATCGGAGGTACATGTGTTTAGGACAGCTTTAAGCTGAGCATCCAGAATAAAACAGTCATGCAGTTTACAAGAATCTATATTTACGCATAGCGAAGTAATAATGGAACTGGATCTGGGCAAAATATACGACATTTTACAACTGTATTAATAATAGTTTAGTTATGTTCCGATTGCTAGGGATGCTGATCCACATGGAGAACACAAGCCAAAGTATCAGCCACTAGCGTAAACGACACAGCGCTATACGCGAGAGGCCAAAACCAAATGCCAGTGACAAGGGCTCGGTTTTCGCCGATTACGCCCGACATTTATTCACATGAAAGAAAACGTGATCACGATTTGTTTCTGCATCAGCCATTAACAAAATATGTAATGCTGCAAAGAGAATATTCATCTAGTAAGGCGGCTGAAATGGGAACAGCGCTAACTCAGAAGAAGTAACCTCCACTCCCTACCCAACAACGGAGGCGGAGAGAAGCAGAGGTTTTCCATATGACGTGGGCACGCACTTTATGTTAAATGATTACCAACCACAAAGTGGCGACCGAGCCTCTGTCCTCAGAGAGCTACACTTCTTAGCACCCAGAACAGCCAGCAAGACAAGACGCCGCAGAGAGTAGTATCTGCTTTAGCATCCCTTCAAATATCTAAAAGCCTCCTCCCTCGTGGAACGTCAGGAAGTCCTCGTTAGGCAATTAAAACAAGAGAAGTTCAGCAAGCAGCCGCGGTCGATACTACGGCACGCATGACTCGCTCCATTCTTCCACCCGCAGCTCATGTCTAGCGGCTAACTTTGCTGCCTTTGGATCACGGATTCCCGGGTTCGATTCCCGGCCTGGTTGGGGATTTTTTTTGCTCGGGATCTAGGTGTTTGTGTTGTCTTCATCATCATCATCATCATAATCATTCGTGACAGTTGGTAATATCATCATCATCATTAATCACATTCTTCCTAGGTTTTGGAGAGGCACAGCCACGTTACTCCCAGCGTCTTGTTGCGGATATCCATGTATGACTACATGCCACGACTGGTACTGACCATACTAAATGTGAGAGCATAACTGTACATCACAGACTGCGTCCTCATATGTTACGTCTTATCTGATAATATCGTGGCACCATTTTTCAACATGCTCTTCCACGCTTGGCGTGTTTTCCTATGAAACGCCTGTGTGACACTGAAGTATTCCAGTGGACAGGAAGACCCCAGATCTAGGACCAGCTCAAACGTTATCTGAATCCCAGAGCCAATATACTGATTGTCAAAGACCAGTTCGCGGTGGTCTAGCGGTTCTAGGCGCGCAGTCCGGAACCGTGCGGCTGCTACGGTCGCAGGTTCGAATCCTGCCTCGGGCATGGATGTGTGTGATGTCCTTAGGTTAGTTAGGTTTAATTAGTTCTAAGTTCTAGGCGACTGATGACCTGAGAAGTTTAGTCGCATAGTGCTTAGAGCCATTTGAACCATTTGAACCATCAAAGACCAGTTACTGCATTTGTGGACGAGATTACCTCAGGAGAACGCGCAACGTCTTTTGACACACTTCCCAGGTGAATCAGCTCACGTATCCTAGCCAGACGGCGGCCAGCGTCATACTGATGAGCGGGTTATAATGTCAAGTGTTTCACAAATTCGGCTCGATTTGGTAATCACTGAAATGACATCAGATATTCTCATAACACATGAAGTTTCTTTTCTTTCCCTCCTCACTTTTTAGTTGCTTAACTCTTCACGTCAGGCAGTGTGTGCTGTTTTATGTACCCTATTTTCCCAAATTTCTTACAGTTTCGTGATAGTAATATCATTCATTTTAAGTGTTTACTTTGATTGAACTTTACTATATGGTAATTGATAGTTAAAATGTGTAAAATATATTCTCCGGCCGGCCGGAGTGGCCGTGCGGTTCTAGGCGCTACAGTCTGGAACCGAGCTACCACTACGGTCGCAGGTTCGAATTCTGCCTCGGGCATGGATGTGTGTGATGTCTTTAGGTTAGTTATGTTTAATTAGTTCTAAGTACTAGGCGACTGATGACCTCAGAAATTAAGTCGCATAGTACTCAGAGCCATTTGAACCATTTGTATTCTCCAAGTTGTTATTTCTTCTACAAGATAGAGAGTTAATGATGTTACGTCTGAAATTTCGGTTCTTAATAGTGTAATCGAATATTGAAGAAAAACCATGAAAGTATGTAGCGCAAATTACTTTACAACCTATCGCGGAACTGAAGAACAGCTCTCATTTAGTTATAACATGAGCAGATAAGATAAATGCGGCCGTTGTGTTGGACAACGGCATGTCACAACTGCCATCAGTTTTTCCATTCGCCGATTTCAACCAGTCACAAGCAGCAATGCAAGCTCCAATCAAAGCGTCTGGTTTCCACCAATGAAAAGCAATAAAAAAACACAAATAAAGAACTTTTAATCTCCTTGTCATTCGTCCTTCACAGCCTATCAGAATTAGATACCAGCCGCGTCTGCACGTATATAAAAAACAAAGTTTTCTCATTTAGCTATAAACAAAAAAGCCCTGAAGAAAGCCACTTGGAACAGTGATCGAAAAGTGGATAGTTTTACATATTTACAATACTGTGAACACGACCAGAGATATTTTACCTTCTTTACAACCTGATTCAAACGATCTTATTTAAAACCATTCGGTTTAAGAAAACAACGAACTAGATTTTATTTTATTTACAGCCCACTGATGACAATTTATATAGTGAATTATATTCGAGCACATGAATGGCTGAGAGACTGGGAAGGGCAGGTCAAGCCACCTAATTGAAAAGGTTTTTCCTATCATTCGCGCCCACAGGCACCTTTACTTCAAGAAGTATGAGAGCTGCGTGTGGAAGTGTACCTGTTAAATAGAGGTGTCTGTAATGGTGGAACCCGATCCCGGCGCATATCACATTCGAAGAGCACTAAGAGAGCCTCATAGCTTAATGCCCTTATGGGCTGGACGGTCACCAACAGTATCGCATTCATAAGGCAGTGTGAAGAGATCTGGAATTTAATCGAAGAGATTGGCACAAGAAATGGACATCAGGGACTTTACGCCACCAATCCTCCTTTTCCCCCTGCCAAATAGGTAAACTAAATTTCTCAGCGGCAGCATATGCGGATGGTCATCCATCCAAATGTTGGCCACACTTCACGGTGCTTAACTTCGGAAATTTGATGGGAACCATTGCATCCGTCTCTGCACGCCCAATGACTTCCATTTTGTAAATGCAGGGAAGGGATTTCATATTCGTAATTCAGCTGAAGTAAATGAGAAACTATTGCTGTAAGGGTAATGAAGTAGTAATACACCACAGGTATATCATGTTTTGTACGTTCGTGTGAAGCCATTCGTATGGTTATTCAAAGGTTACATTGCAAGATAAAAACTTGGGCTTTTAAGACACAAGACACAGAAATCAAACCAAGTGCATTATTAATATCACTAAACAGAAGCCCTCAGAAGAACAACTTGTTTCCTTTGCGCAGGTCGAGATTTTCTTTTAGAAAATGTTGGTTAACAGGTAGCCTTACCCCTATAGCTTACTTGTTAGTAGATTCTGTGCTATATATTTTACGCGTACTCCGGGCCTTACGCATTCATAACCACCAAATTTATTATTCTTATGGTTTTAACTAATTGCCATGTTTTATATTGGTCACCTAGTAATGTGTCAGACTTTAAAAAAATATAAAGAATTGTTTATCAAATGTTCAGCACGCGCCACTCTTCACACCTTGTACACATCAGGCCTCTCTCTGATAATCCTCCCGCCACTGCGTGAGCGCTTTCCGGGTTTCGGCCAGTCAATCAGGCCGTGTCCACTGCCGCGCGGCCCCTCTCAGCTTGCACGGTAAGTTCTGATATGTTTACATGGCCCTAATTCCTCTGTTTGTTCATGCTAATGTTTGCGCTCTTCGTCGTTCGTGTTTAGGGGACTTCTATCAGCATCGTATTTTATTTTAATTTTCTAGGTCATTGCCGCTCCAATCATTTAAAAAATGTTTAAAAAAGATTTTTAAATTTTAAGTACCGCTTTCACCAGATGACGGTGTATTGGACATTAATGGTGGGGAGTGGCTATAGTGCAATGTTCAACGATACCATGTTATAAATAGCGTATTTGAGTACTTTCTCGTCTCATTCAAAAAACTGGTTGTTTAAAAGTTGAGTTTATACCTCAGAACTGGGGGATCGATTAGTTTATATGAGCTCTTCTTATATTACTTTTGGACAGATTGCCTGGGAATTGTGACGGTTGTCACATAAATGGACATTTGGAGAAGGGGAAAGGAAATTTTTGTTATGAGACATGTGAATAATAAATTATTTCAAGACCATGTACGTGTACGCGATGTGTTACAAATAGTAAAGAACGTAAGTTATTATTATCTAAACACAAATATCGATGTAATTAACAAAACAGTTTTTTGGTATAATCTTTGTGTAATATAGGCCATAAATATCAGTGACACTGCTTTGATTGAACTAACTCTCCTGTTTTGTTTCGTCTAGCGGTAGGCCACTATTGTAGTGCTGTCTGATAATTAACGAAAGTTTTATCTGTATTTTGAAAAGTATAATATAAATTGTTATTAGAAAGTGTGTATTATTGACTTAGTTGTCACCTCTCATGATCGCAACCATCAATTATAATTAATAAAGTTGTTACAGAACTTCCCAGTACAGGGAGCCATTATGCTGAGTGTATTATTTAATTAAAGTATCATGTCATAATATTAAATGTACACGCCAGAGACTTCTCAGTTTTGATCTTTCATTAATTTCAAAGTTAAAAAGAGTCAAAATAGATTTCGTTTATTAATATTTAGAATACTGAGTGAGTTCCGTATGTTACATTTTGTCCGCCTAACGACAGACGAGATTCTTTCTAGTTTTGCCTTGCAAATAATGAAAAAGAAATATTGAAAATCATTACATTACGCAATATCTCAGTTAATCTTTATGTGATTTGGTACATAAATAACCAATAGCTCCTGAGACTCATTTTAATAATTACAGTCTGCGTAAGAATACGCATATTTTCATTTCTAACTAGCAGCGCTCACATAAACTGTTTATTAGAAGGCGGTGAGTCGCGCGCTGTGTTTAAAAATATTATATCGTACGCACTTCAGGGCAGCAGATCTCCGTACGAATGTTATCTCGGTATAAGTTAATTAAATGTCTCATGCTAGCCCACAATATTTAAAGCCACCCCAACAAAAATCATAAAATATATAATTATAACAAAAAATATACAGAATGAGATTTTCACTCTGCAGCGGAGTGTGCGCTGATATGAAACTTCCTGGCAGATTAAAACTGTGTGCCCGACCGAGACTCGAACTCTGGACCTTTGCCTTTCGCGGGCAAGTGCTCTACCAACTGAGCTACCGAAGCACGACTCACGTCCGGTACTCACAGCTTTACTTCTGCCAGTATCCGTCTCCTACCTTCCAAACTTTACAGAAGCTCTTCTGCGAAACTTGCAGAACTAGCACTCCTGAAAGAAAGGATATTGCTGTGGCTAAGCCATGTCTCCGCAATATCCTTTCTTTCAGGAGTGCTAGTTCTGCAAGTTTCGCAGAAGAGCTTCTGTAAAGTTTGGAAGGTAGGAGACGGATACTGGCAGAAGTAAAGCTGTGAGTACCGGACGTGAGTCGTGCTTCGGTAGCTCAGTTGGTAGAGCACTTGCCCGCGAAAGGCAAAGGTCCAGAGTTCGAGTCTCGGTCGGGCACACAGTTTTAATCTGCCAGGAAGTTTCAAAAAATATACACTTATACCGTGATAGGATGCAGCGATAAGAAGTGCGAAACAGGTCGCTGATTTAATAAAAATCACTGACACAGCCAGTGCCGAACTTTCTTCTGAAGAATGTCGAAGTTTGTCTGGGGTTGCCAGCCCCACAAAACAAAGAGTACTAATCAAGCACCAGCACTTTGCACTTTGATATCGTGTACGCTCTGAATACCACGAGGAACTGGAAACTATTGCACAATTACGTCCACCCTCCCTCCCCTCTCCCCGTTCTCGTCTGTCACGGGAATTAGATCACAGGGCGAACTGCTTCCCGCAGTGTTCGGATGTTATCACTAAGTGTGGAAGGGAAGTGATTTACTGGTCTGGGAACACCATGGGGAGTATCAGCTGTCGGGAGGCGGTGTAATCAGACTGTCTCGGCCTCCCCCGCTTGCCCGCCGCCTGCCTCGGGCATTGCTACGCTGCCCCCACCTTACCTGCAGTCGGAACACAGCGCGGCGTCTCGGCGCAGAGCTCGGGAGCCGAGCCGGGCGGCTCCAGATTATGATGGTGCGCTGATAAGAGCTCCGAATATTAGATTTGCATGCAAACGAGAGTGCCTTCTTATGCGTACGGCGGGAAGGGGCAGAAAGAAATCTTTTATGGAAATCTTGTTGAATGCGAAAGCATTATCTTTACTACCTACCCCTGGTTAGCATACAGATGCCTTAAATCCGAAATTCTTGGATTTGCTATTATAAATGTAATGCGATCTTGTAGCCTTCTCATTGCTTCAGCGTAACTCAGTGCTGTTCCCTCGGTAGAAAGTGCTCTGTAGGAGCATTGAATATTTTCGGCCGACTCGCACAAACAGGAAGCACACGCAAACAGGAAGCAAACAACACTCTAATTCTAAAAAGTATCTGTAAAGATGTCACGTCATTTGATATTCTTCTTCCATCTGAGAGAGGAGAAAGTAATGAACTTGCAAGAGAGTTCCAAGCCGAGACGTAATTTTGGTAACAAAATCCGTATACGGTGACTCTGTTATCACACATTTCGCTAGATGTTCATTAATGATTGAAGACTGTTTTTAATCGTAGCCTACAGCGCGGGACTTTGAGCACGGAAATGCAGTTCACTCCTTAAGCGGTCCTAGAATGCGTGCCAGTGGCTGTCACGTATTTTACAGATGTCGATGTAATTGGGACTAAACGTCCATTTTGAATTATCTGAACGTATTGATCACTTAAAAACAGTTGTATAGAAAGAAATCAGCAACTGTCTGAGTCTCTGTGAAAGAAGAAAAAACCTTTCTCATGTTAAGAAACTATTCTTTATTTTGGGTCAGCAGAAGAGCCAACACCGTGTTACGAGTGGAGGCCGAGATGCACGCGTTTTAGCTCACGCAGGCTAGCGTGAGGAGGGAAGAACTATAATGACGTGAGGTCTAGAACATGAAGGAACGAGAAATCAGAAAGCGGACGTAATTAGTTTGAAGCTTAACTTAAATCGGTTAATGATGAACATCGCTCTTGACGGTACATGATTCACAATATTATCTATTCAGAGTACATTCTTGAAGATAGTAATTATAGTAATTGAATATGGCACCTTTCTAGTTCGTAGCAAATGACTTATCTGAAGATTATACTAAACTGTCGTCTCTGCAAATGAGAGCGTATGTAGACAGTGAACCATCGCTAGCAAAGTCGGCTGTACAGCTGAGGCGAGTGCATGGGAGTCTCTCTAGACTAGACCTTGTAAGTTGGCTGTTTAGGTTTTTATATTGGTAACGCCGCTGCCACGTAGCGCTCTGTATGAAAATCACTGGCTGTGCTGTGTGCAGTCTGTGGCTGGTTTGCATTGTTGTCTGCCATTGTAGTGTTGGGCTGTTGGCTGTTAACAGCGCGTAGCGTTGCGCAGTTGGAGGTGAGCCGCCAGCAGTGGTGGACGTGGGGAGAGAGATGGCGGAGTTTTGAAATTTGTAAGAATTGGTGTCATGAACTGATATATATATTATGACTATTAAGGTAAATACATTGTTTGTTCTCTGTTAAAATCTTTCATTTGGTAACTGTGCCTATCAGTAGTTAGTGACTTTCGTTGTTTGAATCTTTTAGTTAGCTGGCAGTAGTGGCGCTCGCTGTATTGCAGTAGTTCGAGTAACGACGATTTTTGTGAGGTAAGTGATTTGTGAAACATATAGGTTAATGTTAGTCAGGGCCATTCTCTTGTAGGGATTACTGAAAGTCAGATTGCGTTGCGCTAAAAAAAAAAATTGTGTGTCAGTTTAAGCACAGTCTTGTATAATTTTTCAATGGGGACATTTCAACTTGCCGTGTGGCGGCGCTCGGTCTGCAATCACTGATAGTGGCGACACGCGGGTCGGACGTATACTAACGGACCGCGGCCGATTTAAAGGCTACCACCTAGCAAGTGTGGTGCCTGGCGGTGAGACCACAATTTACATGCAACTATACACTGAGTGGTGCATAGCAGACGTAAGTTCCGCCATCACGATTAGTGCTTGAGATCGAATAACAGACCAATAACCCTATCGCTGTCATCGATGCCTATAGCTATTGGAAAAGAGGAAAACGCTTGACGTTACACATCCGTACGCAAGCGAATAGAAAGCAGTTAGTAGTTACGAAAAGTGGCGCGTTTTTTGCTAAAGTTTCACCGCTAGAGATCCACATTAAGCAATAACACCAACATAACTAAATTATTGCTTTAAAATAAACACAGCGTGGTGTGTCTGTAAGCACCAGCAATCAATGTGAAAAGGACATGTTGGCTAGTCAGGATGGACTATTAGGTAACCGAAACGTAAGAGGAGCTGGAGACTTGGAAAGATTGACTCAACTTCTATGGCACATATTTTAGCAGAAAACCGCCAACACGATATACATGGCCTCAGCAGTAGTAGTGGTGGAACAGTTGAGGGAAAATATGGAGAATACTTCTTGTAAAATCATGGTCATGTTATAGTTTCACTTGGACTTTTTAATTTACGGGATACTGGGAAACTCAAATGATTACAGCGGATAATATGTACAGTGATTCACGTGAAATTGTTAGAAGTGCTTTTGGTCAGTTTATCAGAGAACCGTCTCGTAAAGATAACATCTTAGACGTGATGGTAACCGTCTTGCCATTCTCGACTCAATCAGTGTAGGACAGAAAATCAGTGATCATAAGGCCATTACAGCAGCACTGAATACTGCCGTAAATAGGAGTATAAATAAAGGCAGGAAGACGTTTGTGCTTAGTAACATCGAAAACAAACAGATATCAGATTACATGACCGATCATCTCGGAAATTTCATCTCTAGCACTAACGTCCTTTACTATCTATAGACAGTTCGAGAGCATTGTAAAATTAGTTTTAGACAGGTATATGTCGAGCAAAGCTGTAGGGTATTGAAAAAATCCGCCGTGGTTGGAAAGATGTGTTAGAAAACTGCTACAGAAGCAAATAGAGCTTCACTGAAAATTTAAAAGTAGGCGAGGCCTCATAGCCAAACAAAAATTGAACGATGCCAAAATTAGCAAAAGGAGAGCCATCCGTGAATCTTTCAACGAACCTGAGAGTAAAATTCTCTCTACCGACTTTCCAGAAAATCCTAAAATGTTTTGGTCTTTCCTTAAATCAGTAAACGGTTCGAAACCATCTGTGACGACACTCTGTAACAATAATTTCCTGAAGAGGAGTGAGCCGTGTTAAAAAATTGCTGATTTGGACAGCGCGCCGCAGTGCGTAGTGTGAAGCTTTCGCCCTCCGTTTCTGGCGGTGGCACCGCTGTGGCAATCGTAGCTTTGGTGTCTCCCTCTGGTGGGAAAGGTTGCCTGTTCACGTGCATTTAAGGGGTCGCTACGAGCTCGCGAGTCGGTCAGTCGGGGGTCAGTCTGGGTCAGTCTCTCGTCCGCAGTTGAGAGGTAGTTAGTGTCTGTCTGTAGTCCGGAGTGCTAGTATGTCTTTCGTTCGGATCAATCTTTAAAGCCGGATAAATGAGTCTTTGCACTCCGCCAGTAAGAGAACTCAGCGAGTGGTCGCCCGGTCGGGGCTTAGTTCCTGCATCTGAGTGTGCACGTTCGGCCGCCAGTCTGTTCGAGTTGCTCAGGCAATGGTCATTGGCGGTTGGATCGATCGGTTAGTCGGTCGCGCACTGAGACACAAGATGACTTATCGGTCTTGAGCGTCGGCGCCTGTGAGGTAGCTATGTGAGTCCAGTGGGCCGCGCCGTATAGCGAGGGGTAGTGGCTTCGCGGTCGACACGAGATGAACAGGAGTCAACCCACGACATCAGACTGCCCGATGCGAGCTGCGGCGCCTTGAGACAGGAGATCGGCGCGCCTTCCTGCGTCCGTTGAAGCGGCTGGCAGCGGGCGGTTCGGGAGAGCGATTTGGGCGTACTGCGCCAGGTCTTCTCGAGAAATCGCCGTTTACTAGAAGTTAAGTGATTGGTTATATGTTGTCTGATTACTCTTTTGGAATTTTACTTGTTTTCTTGGTCAGTCTCTAGTCCCCAGCTTGCTCGTCTGTCTCTCGTCCGCATTTGTTAGGCAGTTAGTATCTGTCCGACGTTCGAAGCTGCCTTGGACATATGTATCGGGTTTGGTGTGTTAACGAATTTATAGCTTGGAGTGTAACGGCCTAATATCTGAAATATGTTTTGACCTTGCCTATGATCTTGAGAGGCGGTATTTGTGTACTGTAGAGCATCTAAACTTGTTTGGCCAGACTTGTATTATTTTCATGGGCTTTCACCGTTAAGACTTTTCTTAGAGCTTAAAATCAAGTTGTACCTTCGGTGCCAAAGTTCATATTTTAATTATTAGTGTTTTGTACCATTTCCATCCCTCCCACAGGGGTGCATAGTTTGAGTGCTTGTGTAAGTTGTTAAAACTTTTAGTTTAAAGTAATCTGGTATGTTGCTGATTTGCACCAGTGTAGACTTTCAGAGGCTGTCGTGGGAGGTCGTAACTACGGCCGTGTCAAAATGGAGTGGTAAGGTTCTCTGCCAGAAAGCTCATACAGTCAAAACTGGTTTCTTTGTGTCTCTGAATAAATTGTGACCTGATATTCATAGGGTGCTTTCTGATTATAATTTTAAATCTGTTTCTTTCAAAAAAGGCTTTAGGCACCTTTAAAGTGAATAAATGAACATTTGTTAAAAATGAATTTGCTTATTGGTTATGATTTCATCAGTCACTGTCTGGCAACTACTTCCATGCTCACATAGTTTGATTAAATGTATTAATCTTATTGATGAATCGCTATTAAAAAATTAAATTCTTAAGTATATTGTTTGAAAATAAATTCATGGTTCAAGGAGAAAACAGAAAAGGCCGAAATACTAAATATATTTTTCCAAAACTGTTTCACAAAGGAAGATCGCACATTAGTGCCACTATTAAACTGTCACACTTACCACAAAACGGCTGATATCAAAATAATTGACCATCGGCTAGATATGCAACTTATATCGCTGAACAGAAGGAAGGCCACTGGACCTGACTGGATACAAATAGAATTCTCCATAGGGTATAGCAACACTGTACAGTAGATCTTTGGAGGAACAATGTGTTCCTGATCGTTGGAAAAAAAGCAGAGGTCACTCTGAACAAGGGCTGTCGAATAGAGGTGCAAAACAATAGACCTATATCTCTGACTTCGGTCAGTTGTTAAGTTTTGTTATCACGTCTTCGTGGTTTTCCCTTAAGCTACGGGTTTGGTGGCTTATTTGGTACATTGAATAATGTAGATACTACACTTCACAAAGGGCGGCAGATGACCTCCGCCATAAAACGCCACCCTCATTCTGCGAACAGCCTTGTAAGAAAGGGCGGAGGAGCGTAGAGAGATTCAGAGCAGTCTCTTGCCCTTGGGGTGGGAAACTGTCCCTAAAGGCAATGTGGATGCAGAAGGCAATGGAAACCACTGCACGTGGCCTGTAATGGAAACTGATGATGATCTGTCCATTGGCGAAAGATTCCGGGATAGACCACCATTCGGATCTCCAGGAGGAGACTGCCAAAGAAGACTACCATGAGAAAAACACTGAATAATCAACAAACTGACAGCGTTCTATAAGTCAGCGCGTGGAATGTCAGAAGTTTGGACGTGATAAGGAAGCTAGAAAATCGGAAAAAGGAAATGTAAAGGCTCAGTCTAGATATAGTGGGAGTCAGTGAAGTGAAATAGAAAGAAGGCAAGAATTTATGATCAGATGAGTATCGGGTAATTTTAACATCAGTAAAAGTTGTACAGATGGTAGGGTTCGTTATGAATAGGACGGTAGGGCAGAGAGCGTGTTGCATTGAAAGGTTCAGGGTGGTTCTCATCAGAATCGACAGCATATCAACAACAACAACGATAGCTGAGATATACATGTCGACGTCGCATAATGAAGATGAAGTGATAGGGAAAGTATATGAGAAAATTGAAAACGTAAATCAGTACTTAAAGGGAGATGAAGATCTAATACACATACCTAACTGGAATCCGGTTGTATGGGAAGCAGCAGAAAAAAGAGTTACTTAGTGTATGGACTTGGTACTTGGATTGAGAGAGGAGAAAGCATAATTGAGATCGTTAATAAATTTCAGATACTGATAGCGAATACTCTGTTCGTAAGTCGCAAGAGGAGGTGGTGTACTTGGAGAAGGCCGGGAGATAGGGGAAGATTTCAGTTAGATTACATCACACATCGGACATCTGATACTGGATTCTAATGCGTACCCAACAGCAGATATAGACTTAGATCACAATGTAGTTGTGATGAAGATTAGGTTGAAGTTCAAGAGAAAATGCTTCAAATGGCTCTGAGCACTATGCGACTTAACTTTTGAGGTCATCAGTCGCCTAGAACTTAGAACTAATTAAACCTAACTAACCTAAGGACATCACACACATCCATGCCCGAGGCAGGATTCGAACCTTGCGACCGTAGCGACCGCTCGACTCAAGACTGTAGCGCCTAGAACCGCACGGCCACTCCGGCCGGCAAAGTTCAAGAGATTATTGTTAATTAGTTTACAGATTATTTAGCCTGTCTAGATTAGGACCTTAAGGCATTCTCTTTGTTCTGACCAGGAACAAGACATACCGAACATTTCACATAAAGGTTCAAAGTAATAACTCTCGTAATAATATTAACAATGGGAGTAGTAATAATAGTTGTTGTTGACGCTAATAATAGTAACAACAATAATAATGGTAAAGATAGTAAATAAAATAGTGAAACGCATAAGGAATTACATAAATTATTTTAGTACATTTGAGTCTATGATTAGAGTTAACAAGAGTGAATAGAACATAGACGAAGTAGAAGATTGAATGGCAGTCGTAGTAGAAGATCAGCATACATAAAATACAAACAGAAAACTCTGCTGTCAAGAGGGGGTGGGGAATTTGTGAGAATCTGTGAGAATAAGCTGCGGACCTGAGTAAAGGGCAGATAGCTATTGTGATAGGTGTTTTGAATATTGGAAGGGAAATGGTTTCTATGATACTTTGCGAAAGATTGTTCGAGAGTCAGTTTTCTAATACGGAGAATGACTTACAGAATATGGAAGGAAATGCGACATTTTTGTCATAATTAAAATTTTCTTCCACTTAATCGTGTAGCATGTCATATTAAAGCTCTAAATGTGTAGTTTCTGAATTTGGCAACACAGCAACAATAAACTTAGCGCGAGCTATGCAATAGAAGCCCGAATATAAACAGTAACAGTGCCTTGCGCAGAAGCCATTATTGGCAGTTTTCAGTGAACTAAAACGTAAGTCTTTACTCCTATATTAAACATAATTATTTTACATGTGGCATGCTATATGGTGAACTCCCCTGTCAATTAATGTAGGTTTTCACAACCCATTGACTATTAGGGTGTGGGCAGATAATAATCATAGTAGCTTTGACGTCGGTGTTACGTTAGTCACCAAACACGCAATTTTTTCACATTTGTACTGTGATTTCAGTTTTTTTTAAGCTATTGTAGCCATAAACATTAGGACAGACATCCAATATAGCATACTGAGAAAGAGGATGCGTAATATGCTTCTACAAACTCTTATACTAGGCGTGACAAACGTAACAGGTATTTTGTGACTCACGTAACCTCCATTATTTGTTACGTTAGTCATTGGCTATACCGACATTTTATCTGCCTCACTGGAAATAACAGCTTATTTTTACTTTTTTATTTCAAAGAGACAATGTTAGTGTGTGTCAAAAATAACGTATAAAATATTTATGAAAATGAATAGCCTACTTATTTTGGTAGGAAAATTAGTTGAAACGTGCATCATTGGCCATAATGGCTCCAATGACGCCAGCAGAACGCAAAAGGAGAAGTCGAGCTAAGCAAGATCCACAGAAGAAGGAAATGGAAAGACAGAAGTCAGGTGAAAATATGAAGAAACTCCGAGAAAGTAGGGAAGGTAACAAGAAAATTCAACAAAAGGAGAGGGAAGTTTCAATAATCCGTATGAAAAGAATGAGAGAATGCCGAAAACAGGCTTCTGACGAAACAGCATCCCCTACAATGCCAACAAGTTCATCTGAAATATCACCATACAAAAGTGATCGGTCACTACAAAGAGCTGTCAGAAGAGTGAATGAAGCTTTACCTGGCACTCCTCGAAAACGAAGAAAAGTGATAACGATGTTATTTTCAACAAGTTTATGTGGCGTCTCTCTGTGTGACACAGTGTCAAAACATAGGTCAACTGCAATCACTGAAGAAACGAAATAACTTGTGCAGGTTTTCTTATGCAGTGATACAATTTCACGCCAGCTGCCTGATAAGAAAGATGTGAAAGTTGTCAGGGATGCACAAACAAAGACAGATACAAGCATGCAAAAGAGTCTGATGGTGTTCAATCTGAAGGAGGCCCACTTTTTGTTTAAAGAAAAGTACCCAGATTTGAAAATAGGATTGTCAATGTTTTGCCAACTGCGTCCTCCACATGTTGACTTGTTTGGCTCTTCGAGACAATAATTGTGATGTTGTTTATACTTTGAGAACTTTGAATTCCCTCTTCGCCAGATCCTTTTTACGCAAGTGCAGAAAAATCCACAAATGGGTTTGTACGTTCTATTGTGTGTGACATGCATAACAAAAACTGTATGATAGGAATGTGTCACTCGTGCTTACCTTCCGAACAATTAGTAGGCACCTTGGAGTTCAAAGTACAACAATCAACTGAAGAACTTGAAAACTGCAAGATTCAAGTCACTCAGTGGGATAGAAGAGGTGCCATTGTGAAGCAAGAATGGAATCTTCTTGAAGCAAGAGATGAACTAACATCTCAGCTCCAGAAACTAAAATTACATCTATATAACATATACCGACAGGCATCAGAATTGCAGAAACACAAAGACTCTCTCCAGCCAGGAAGTGTGATACTGCAAACAGACTTTGCTAAATCTATTGTATAAGACACCAGAATGAAGTAATGGCAGCACACTGGAACAACGATTGTGCTGTGACAATATACACTGCAGTCATACCTCATCGACCAGATTCTATCGAGGGTGTCAAGCATCAGTGTTACGCTGTGATTTCAGATTGCACCAGTCACACATCTGCAGAAGTACAGATCTTCAACAAAGCCATCACAACACATTTTGAAGAGCACTTTGAGACAGTTGAAAAAAAAATACAGTATGGAGTGATGGAGCAGCCAGTCATTTCAAGAACAGGTGTTCCATGGCAGCTATGTCGGCATGCCCAAAATATTCTGCTTTGAACTTTTTTGAATCGTATCGTGGTAAGGGCGCAATTGATGGTGTGGGTGCTGCCACAAAAAGATATGTGTGGAGGCGCGTCCTCCAAGGTGACGAGCATATTTCGAATGCTAGAGAGTTCTATGATGTTCTTGTTGCTGGTAATGTGAATATGCACGTACTGTTTGTCGCCGAGAGTGACATGCAAGAAGAAAAATATGAACTGAGTAACTTTTTTTAAACATGTAGCTTCTGTCCAAGGTATCAGGCGAGCGCATTGTGTGAAACGAGTAGGAAATTTGCAGGTTTGTTGTAGGAAAACACAGAAGATGTGGTTGCCATATCTGATAGTGTAAAATTTTTACTCTGTCAGTCTTCATAATAGCAATGATGATTAAGATAGCAGTATTCCCCAAGGTAGTGAAGACTTCAGTAATGTCCTAAAATTTGGTAATTCGGATTCTATAGAACTATCTGTACATGACTGGTGCATAGTTCAGTATGATAATCAGAGGTATCCATGAGAAGTTGTTGGAGTGGATCCTGAAGATTCTAATTCTTTTCAAGTGTCTGTAATGATTCCTGCTGGCGCATCTACATATAAATGGCCTCACAAAAAGTATCAAATTACTTATCACAAGAGTGACATTGTGAAGAAACTGCAATCATCACCATGCCCACTGAATCATCGTGGTCATTTCAAGTTCATTGAGGCTATATGAGATTTATCCAATGCTGTATGCTTTGAATTTACACATGTGCTTCAATTATGAGGCTGTAGCTTATTTTGAAATAAAGTTAATAGTTATGACCATTGTGTTACGTTTGTCACGTTACGTTTGTCACAGCACCTTACTGATAAAATCTTCCTATTAATTAGCCACACAGCTATAAGCAGCTGGTAAGAAGTAAGGTAGAGTACAGAGGTCAAAGTCATATATGAAGGGCGAAACTAAACAGCATTGGCACTTGACAAAAGCTGTTACAACATCAGTTGGTTTTTAAAGTGTCACGCGAGTGTGACGTTTGTCACACTTTTTTAAATGTTATCTATAAATAGGTTATTGTATTTATAGGCAATTTGTGAAACTCTCAAACAAGCCTGGAAGTCAACCTATCATGTGTACTATAAAGGTTGTGAAAAAGTAATCACTGCTGCCAAAAGGGAGGGGTTAAAATGTCTGTTGTCACTGGAAAATGTTACGTTAGTCACCTTGGAATGACCTGGTAGTGTTATGTGCTGGTACAATGAAGATTTTACTGTGTTGAGAGCCGTTGTTTCTGCTGTGCTGTTCAGATAGTAGTGTAAAAGTTGACGATGCACAATAGGGAGCGCAGTGATTGAGAAAACGGTAGACAAAGCATAGATTACGATAGTGCCCACGCTTATTGTCACGTATATATAATAATTGTTTGTAGGCAGGAGTGATACTGTAGAAAAACGAATGTCACAGATCTATCGTGCACAAGCATTCATCGCCAGTTCCAACCTCCATGGGCTTTCGTACGGAAGTCCTTGGAGAATAACCACCATAGTCGAGTGTAGGAAGTATAAGTGACTCTGCAAGCTTGTTTTTTAAGTTTGAAAGGAAACACTTTTTTGTATTCCTGTAAGGAGTGAAGTGACGCTGACACCTTATTACACACTGCAGTTGCGTGTTCAGTCCAGGCTAGGTGATAGATCAAAATTATCCCCAAGTTCTTTGCAGAAGAAGAAAAGGTTATTTCTGATCTTTTAGATTTAATAGTGGAAGAGATTCTCTGTATTGAAAGGAAAGTCTTTTATGAGTGGCTAAGACTGCTTGAGTTTTAGATGGGTCATGTTTCAAACTGAATATCAGCGTCCCCTCTGAGAAGTCTGGTAAATCATCATTTACATGCTGGATGAATGTGTACAGGTTTGTTGGATTTGCACTTAGACGTACCTGGAGATCATTCCTGTTGGCCATATATAAGGCAGTAATTAATTAGTCACTAGGCAATATTGGTGAAGAGGAATGGACATCCTTAAAAAGGGTAATCACATAAGTTGGAAAGAAAAACATAGTTCCTAAAATTATAACTGCGAAGAAACCATGGTTAACAGAAGAAATAATTAAGGTCATCGATGAAACAAGGAAGTAGAAACATGCTCAGGATAATTCAGGAATACAGAAATACAAGCCACATAGGAATGAAAAGTGGAGGGAAGCTCAAACGAAATTGATACAAAAAATGTGAAGAAATTCAAAAAGAAATTACTGTCGTAAGCACTGGTTTAGCATATAGGAAAGTCAAAACAACGTTCGGTAAAATTAAAAGTAAGGCTGGTAACATTAAAGGTTCGAAGGAAATTCCACTGTTAAATGCAGAGGAAAGAGCGGATAGGTAGAAAGAGAGAATTGTAGGCCTGTATGAGGGGGAAGATTTGTTTGGTGTGATAGAAGCAGAAAAAGGATTCGATTTAGAAGAGACAAGGGATTCAGTGTTAGAATCAGAATTTAAAAGTTATTTGGATGATTTAAGATAAAATAAGTCAGAAGGGGTACATAACATGCCATCAGAATTTCTAAAATCATTGGGTGAAGTGGAAACAAAACGACTATTCACACTGCTGCGTATGATGTAGAGTCTAGCGATATACCATCTGACTTTCGGAAAAATATCAGCCACATAATTCCGGAGACTGCAAGAGCTGACACTTGCGAGAATAGTCACACAATAAGCTTAACACCTCATGAGGCCAAATTGCTGACATGAATAATATACAGAAGAATGAAAAAGACAATTTGGGATGTGTTGGATGTCGATGAGTTTGGCTTTACGAAAGGGAAGAGCCCAGAGAGGCAATTCTAACGTTGCGCTTGATAATGGGAGCAAGACCAAAGAAAAATCAAGACGCGTTCATAGGATTTGTCGACAAGGAAAAAGCGTTCGACAAGGTAAAATGGAACAAGATGTTGGGAATTCTAAGAAAAATAGGGGTACTATATAGCCAGAGATGAGTAAACATGTACAAGAAATCAATAATAAGAGTGAAAGACCAAGAACGAAGTGCTCGGACTAAAAAGGCTGTAAGATAGGGACGTATCTTTTCGCTTCTACTGTTCAATCTATACTGTGAAGAAGCCATGACAGAAATAAAAGACACGTTCAGGAGTGGAATTAATATTCAATGTGAAAGGATGCCAGTGGTGCGATTCGCTGATGACACTGCTATCCACAGACAAAATGAAGAAGAATTACATGACCTGCTGGATAGAATGAACAGTCCAATGATTAAAGAATATGCATTGAAGCAAATCGAAGGAACACGAAAGTAGTGAGAAGTAGCACAAGTGAGAACAAGGAGAAACTTAACATCAGGATTTTTGGTTACGAAGTAGATGAAATTGAGGAATTTTACTACCCAGGCAGTAAAATAATGACGGACGGAGCAAGGAAATCTAAAGCAGACTAGCACAGGCAAAAATTGCATTCCTGGCAAAGAGACGTCTTCTAGTATCAAATATGGCCTTAATTTCACTAAGAAAACTCTCAGAATATACCTTTGGCGAACACAATTGTATGGCAGTGAAACATGGATTGTGGTAAAAACAGAAGAGAAGAGAATAGCAGCATTTGAGATGTGGTGTTGCAGATGATTACTGAAAATTAGATGGACATATAAGGTAGGGAACTGGGAGGTTCTCCGAAGAATCGGAGAGGTAAGGAATGTATGGAAATCACTGACAAGGAGAAGGGACAGGATTATAGGATATCTGTTAAGACATCAGGAAATAACTCCCATGGTACTACAGGCACCTGTAGCGGGTGAAAACTGTAGAGGAAGCCAGGGACGACAGAGATTGGAACACAACCAGTAAATAATTGACGACATAGGTTGCGAGTGCTACTCTGAGGTGAAAAGGTTGGCACAGAAGAGGAATTTGTTACCGGCTGCATCAAACTATTCAAAATACTGATGAAAATTAAAGAAAGGGTTCCTAGTTTCCACATTCACTGATATGGCTGAAAGCGTTACGAACAAAACTGTGCTTTGGTGGGTAGATAAAAAACTTCTTTCTGCCAAAACTCAGGGCTTGTGGGTTTTCTACAAATTTTCTGTTATTATAGGGACACAACGTTATTCAATAAATAACTGTACGTTAAAACAGCATTGTATATAAACTGTCGTACAATATACTATGTCTCAGTTCCAAGGGTCCTTAGAAACCAAGGGATGACTAATGTCGTGTCGTTTATTAGTTATTGTCGTATCTTACGTCACAATTCATGTTGTGGAACCTATTTTACAAATCAGTACCAACGTTAGCATTCGCGCTCATCCGTCATCGCATTCGGAGGTCGCTTGCTGGCCGCTTTGTGCGCTGCTATCTCTATGGGTAACAAAAACGCAACAGAGAGTCGCGACAGTTATGTTACACAGTGGTAAACACGAAAGCGTGTCAGAGATGATGTACCAACTCCACTGGCAAACGCTACGAGAGATATATTCTACGTCTAGTGGTTTATAGTTAAAGTTTCCAGAGTATACCTTCAAATATTTTGAACGTGCTTCGTGCTTCATATTATTGTCGTGTTCTACCAAGCACCGACAGAGGAATCTGTTAACGTTTTATCTGTTAATTTAATTACTCTCCAATAAAGGGAAAATAGTGTATCCAAATGATTACTTTGTTTGGTTTTTCAATGAAACACTTTGAAGAGCGAGTAGTATGAATTACAACATTTTAGCACGCAGTGTGTTGTGGGTATTTCAAATGTACTACTTGAAAGAGGACAATATGTTCTTAAACTAAGAACTGAGTTCAGGCCTCGTTCAGCTTTCCTTGCTTAGGATGCTTGAACACCACAATGTTACAGATACAATCAACATGTTAAGGTCAGATCAAATACACCTATCTCGATGCTATGCTGCCTGCAAGAATATATTTTTTTATTTGTCCACAACGCAAGCAACTCTGATGCAATAATACAGGCACAACACTTTCTAATCACCTTTCTTGCCAACGTTACCATCTACCCCTCCTCCAACATGCCGCCCAAAATCCCCACTATCGACCTTTCTGTCACTCTTTCTCTCCTCCTCCAAGCTACACACCCCAAAGCAGCGTTCCCTGATACCTTGCCTAGTTCAGCAATAACCTTCTTATGTTTTGCTACGTTAACGTGTGCGGATGTATGAATTTTACTTCTTTTAGGTTATTCTTTCATTCTTGATTTTGGAAATAAGGAACAAAACGAAAGGAGAAAGCCATTTTGTCGACGATCATTGACATGATGAGACAGTGGCTGTGTGAGCATACAGATTAATTCTTATGTCCCGTAGTTGTTTTTACTCATTATGAGGAAAATATTTCTGTTTGAACGAGTGTGACAACGGAAGAGCATACAAACCAAACAATTCCAAGCTGTGTCAGAATTTCTAGAGAATAAGGTGTTTCACCTGTCTCATACATCTTTCTCACCAGATGGAAGAGTTTTGTCATGGCTGTCTCTCCAAAAGCCATCAGTAATCTGACGGAACGTCGTCTACGTCAGTGGCCTTCTTTCGAATTAGGAATTTCAGTGCTCGGTTAAATTCTACTCGCAGTATCGGACGTCATCTTCATCTATGGTTTCTTACATTTCTACCTGGGACCCTGGTTGTTGCAGGACACAGCGGATCAGGTTGTGGAAAGGGGCCAAGGTCAATTACTCTTAGTTATACAAACCCACAACTTTGTTGCTCGAACCAAGGCACAGTTTTCTCTTTAAAACAACAAAGATCAGTTCACTGCTGAGGGCCCAAGTAACTTCTTATGAATAAGTTTAAATGATTCCTTGTAAAACACCAGTATTTAGAGCAATTGCTGAAGGCCTTACTTAAGTGAAATTGCAGTATTTTATTGGCTCAAGGCCGAAATAATATTTAAGATCAGATAAGGAAATTCTTAGAAGCCAAGCATTTACAATTTTCGGCTAGAACCCTTATTAAGGAAAATTCAAATGAATTCTTCGGCTGAAAGCCAAATAAAAACTTTTTACCTTATAAAAGAGAGGCTTTAAAGATAAGCTTTAACACAGTACAACAGAACATCTTAGGAAAACTTGAAGTATCTTGATTCTTGAAGTTTTCCCGGCGTACTGAGTATTCGATGAGATTTCGGGATTGCAACCGGATCACGTTGACTTCTTGCCACGATATTTCGGCTGGCAATCGTCCAGCCATCTTCAGGTGAGTGTGCGTCACTGGAGACTGCAAGTTCCGGGAGTCAGCTTTATAGCAAAAAATTGGCGCGAAAACGCATGCGCATTGGCCACCGTCACAGGAGCGTCCTCTGTCGAAGTCCGCGCCCTCTGGAGCTACTGTTCTATCTTTGGAGCGCAGGCACATGCGTAAAGGTGAAAACTACATGTCCGCCCTCTGTCGGAATGCGCGCCCGCGTCGCTAAAAACAGACGTCAGATGTCGCTAGACGTGTCATTTAGAATAAACCGTCTTCTCTCAGAGGAAATTAGAGAGATCACCGGGTCCCAAGCCTTGTCCAGTTGAAAACCGCCGTCACGATTTATAAGATTTTGCGCTAGGCGTATCTCCACAGATTCTTTAATAACGGAATCCCAAAAAGTTTTCGCTGGGGCCAAGATTTTCGTGGCCGAAAATTCCATAGCGTGTCCTGTGGTAATACAATGCTCAGCTACGGCCGACTTACTGGGCTGCAAAAGGCGAGTGTGGCGTTCGTGTTCAACGCACCTTTCATGTACTGTGCGCGTCGTCTGACCGATGTAAGCTTTGCCACACTGGCAAGGAATTTTATAGATTCCGGCCTTCCGCAGACCCAGATCGTCCTTTACCGAACCGAGAAGGGCACTAATCTTCGCCGGTGGCCGGAAGATTACTTTTACTTGATGTTTCCTTAGGATCCTGCCTATTTTAGATGAAAGGTTGCCGGCGTATGGAAGGAACGCCCTGGACCTGAAAAGCTACTTATCTTCTTGATGTATAACGTTTGGGGTATACAGGAGTGAAGCCATTACGCACTTCCCAACCTTACAATGTGATAACCTCCCAGTGCATTTCACTGCTGCGTGCATTTCAGTGCTGCCACCTGCTATTCCAGCGCCTTTGTATTTACTTTCAACGTAAGATCCGTACCTCTCTGAATGTTCTGACCAACTCACGAATTTAATCTTCGTCCTTGCCAATTTGTGATACAACCACATTAAATGGCGATAGCATCTTTCTCCCAAACGTAACTTCATACGGGATAATTCAAAACTCTATGAATACTAGTGTTCATCTGTCCTGTTTTACCACTGATCTGTCGGTGCTGCGGACTAGTTCTAACTTCCGAATCCATAGCAAATGGCAGTTGTTTCAGTGCGACATGAAATTGTTGCCTTAGTCAATGACCATTCTCTGAGGCACAACAGCTAATTAATGATCATAGCTTTCGCCACCATGCCATCTTGATGATTTACAATGGTAATCGTTTCCACATATTGTGGGAAGTAGTAAATAGTAATTGACATAAAGTGAGAAGTAGTAAGGCAGCCGACCACTGCATCGCCGCGAGTCAACGAGCTGGTCAGAGCAAAAGCGTTAAGAGGATGATGTGTGCAACACACAACCTGAAGCCAGCGCCATGGCTGTGGGCGCCAGCTGACGGTCTACACTCCGTGGAGGTGTCAGACGCTTGGTGGTCGTGCCATTCAATAATGCCTTTGTCCTTGTGTGGCTGGTTCATAGATCAGTTGGTGAGCTATAGAACTACCTGGTGTGTCTCTTTATGCAAGGAACATGGTCCGGCCAGCGTTGTCTTGCGGACTGTAGTTGGTCCGGCGACAGCGGACCTAGGAGGTCTGGGAGAGTCCGCCTGGAAAGACGATTGGCGGTTGACTGCTGGCTTCCTGTGATACGAGCCCAGTAATGCATGGATGGGGCAGCTGCTGTTATCGTAGTGAGTGGAAGAGTGTGATGTGGAGCCACAGCAGACTGCACGTATTCAGAGAGGCAGCTGAAGAGGCGAGTGATGGTTGACTGCTTACATTATAGTACAGGACACGAGGGCAAGTAACACAGGGCGCCAGATGTCACTTCGGAGACGGGAAGTCTGCTCTTTGCTGTTCATGGAAAACTCGGAGTGGGGCTGCGTCTCGGGCTGTCTGGATGTCTTGCATACAGCGGGTAACAAGGGCCACTACAAGTTGTTTATGTGTCTATCAGGTATATGGCCGAACTTGGCTTACTGGAAATAGAACAATCATTACTGCTACGTAGCTTTTATGGGCAGCAGGTCTGTGCTAAGTTGATAGTCTTCTTACAAATCCTTTAAGTAGTTTCACGTGTAATTTTTTACGCCTGGTCGTGAACTTTACTTCGCACAGTAGTATTGGCTGAAGCCAGTTTTGTATACATGACACTTCATTTTGCTAGTCTGTGAGCACGACAGACTACTCTCTGCATTTGATTGCAGGCGTGTAGCGTAGATACATTTTCTGTTTTAGTGCTGTGAGTATTGATATTTTATGATAATTTTTTTTCATAGTGAACTGCAGTTCTTTTGTTTTGTCTAGTATAACTTCTGATGTATTGCTATTATAGGGCCAGCCGCTGTGGCCGAGTGGTTCTAGGCGCTTCAGGAACCGCGCTGCTGCTACGGTCACAGGTTCGAATCCTGCCTCAGGCATGGATGTGTGTGGAAATTATTAAAGGCATCTCGCATTGAAGTACGTACTACATTTCGAGCTTCTGTATTTTGCGGTCTTTTAAATTTGGCATGCTCTTTTCGATGCTTCTGCAACAGCGATCTGACCCAGTTAGGTTTTAGTCGTTCTAAGTCTAGGGGACTGATGACCTCAGATGTTAAGTACCATAGTGCTTAGAGCCATTTGAGCCATTTTTGCTGTTATTGGTATTGTCCTTTTATTCTGAGGACCTGTTCTTCCGTTTTGGATTCTACGAGGCTATGGCTGAAAGTAATGCTTCTTAATTTTTAATGTAGAAACACGTTTGACTTTGTTGACAGAGCCACAGCCTCACCTTGCACCACTTCAACACTATCAAAGTGATGTTGCTGAAGGTGTTCTTTAAGTTTTGGATATATGTGGAATCCGGATGGGGCCCAGCAGGGACTGTAAGAAGGATAATCAATAACGTCCCATTTCGCAGTGCATCTGTGTGCTCTGGCGTTGTCGTGCTGAAGAAGAAAGTGCAGCATATGTTGACGAACTTATCAACTAGAAACACGATTACAGCATGTAGTTTCCACGCACCGACATACTTCATAGTTACGCTACAGACCACCATTTTACACTGTACAGTTCGGAGCCCTCAAGCGGCTGCTTACCGTATCTTACCTCAGGCACGCTAAGGAATTATTCGAACAAAAGCGTTGCCTGTAACGCAATAGCTTTAGTGTCAACTGAAATAAGGTAACTTATTTAGCTTTCACGTTGTGACACCAAGGAAGCTTGGTCTTAATTTATCGTGTTACTTTTAAGTAACATATTTGAGTGGGAGGGAGTGGCAGTGGACAAAACGGCGAGGTACATGCTGTTCAAATGGTTCAAATGGCTCTGAGCCCTATGGAACTTAACATCTGAGGTCATCAGTCCCGTAGAACTTAGAACTACTCAAACCTAACTAACCTAAGGAGATCACACACATCCATGCCCGTGGTAGCATTCGAACCTGCGCCGTTCCAGGCTGAAGACTCTAGAACCGCTCGGGCAAAACGACCGGCTCATGCTGTTCCATTGGCTTCACGCAACACGTGCAAAGTGTCGAAGCAGAATGCATTGAACGCACGCTGAGGCGCCTACTTCGTGGCTGGCTGGTGAGTCAGGAATGCGGGGCGACGGCAGTGCGGTTCGCCACAGCCAGTGTGCGCCTTCATAGCCCACACGTTTATCGGTGTCCGCAGTCCAAAACATGGTCACTGCGGTGACCGAGCTAGCTCGATCTCCTACAAGCACGTCCAAAATTACCAGCGCTACCGCACAACAGCTCAAACTCTGTTTTAAATTATTTTTCAGGCACACCTATTCCCTCTGTGACACTGAATATGTCGTCCTTTACATCTACATACATATTCCGCAAGCGAATTACTCACCGTGTGCGGGAGTCTACGTCGTGACCACACTAGCGTATCACTGTCCTATTCCTTTTGCGTACTTAGTAAGTGAAATATCACATTCTAATCCGTATTCACCTGCATTCATCTAATCCCGATTGATTTATTGGGGAATGACTTGGTATGAATGAAAACACTGTACGCCATCGACGGCAGCGGTGGTCACGAGAATGTGCTGTCGCAAGAACACCGGGATTCGGACCAAAAAAAAAAAAGGCTCCAAGCACTATGGGACTTAGCATCTGAGGTCGTCACTCCCCTAGACTATCCTAAGGACATCACACACATCCATGCCAGAGGCATGATTCGAACCTGCGACCTTAGCGGTCGCGCTGTTCCAGACTCAAGCGCCTGAACCGCTCGGCCACATCGGCACTACCGAGAGGGAAAATCGTCATGTTTGGTGTATGGCTGGGAAGCATGATACTGCTTCTACGGCAGTACTCTGAGCAGCAGTTGACGCCACAGTGACACAAAGATCTATTACAAATGGATTACTTCATTGACAGTTACGTGCCAGACGCCCTGTAGCGTGCATTCCACTGATACTAAACCACAGCCACAGCCCACTTCAGTGGGTTTGAGGGCAGGATGGATGTCGGTTGTGTTCTCTGCTGAACACTGGCTCTGCCTCGGTACCAGTGATACCCGTCTGTTGGTAATAACGAGTCCAGTTAATCCCCTATAACTAGAGTGTCTGGGAGCTAGACACTCTGGACCTACACGTGCAGTTATGCTCTAGCATGCGATTTCACATGACAGCAGGAGCACTCTATTGGTTATCCCACACACCCTGGCTATGAATTTGTACATCAGGTTGGTGATTCGACCGCATGTGCTGCCATTCTTGAACAACATACCTGGGTTGTTTTAACAGTATAACGCTCGCCCACATACCGCTGTTGTAACAAAACATACTGTACAGAGCGTCGACATGTTGCCTTGGCGTGCTCGATTACCAGTTCTGTCTCCAGTGGATCTCATAAGGAACTTCATCGGATGACAACTCCTGCATCATCCACAACCAGCATTTATCGTCCCTGTATTGATCGACCAAGTGCAACAGGCTTGTCGCTCCATCCCACAAACTGATATCCGGCAAGTGTGCAACACAATGCATGCACATTATCACACTTGCATTCAGGATTCTGACAGTTACTCCGGTTATTAATGTGCCAACATTTCATAATTGCAATGGCGTACCTCACGCTTACATTAACATGTGATCTAGCGATGATAATCAATGAATATGTTATCTTGACAGACATATCCTCGAAATTCCAGTAACATACACGAATTCAATTTTTGTGTTGCGACTTTTTTCCGTAAGGGTATAAATGGTATATAATTATATACATGTATACTATATACAAAGGGGAAATACTATTGGCAAACATGTTGAAAAATTCGTCTAAGATTTATTTCAAATTCTTACGCGATATTGTAATAAACCTTCAGACAGAGGCTATATATATATATATATATATATATATATATATATATATATATATATATATATATATATATATATATATAAGAAAGAAGTTTAAATAACTCATCTAGGAAATTTCTGATCTCTCCTACTCTCATGTTTGTAACTTTTACCTACGAGATGAAACCTAGTCCTCAGCTCACTACTTAAATGTACAATTTTGTGACAGTAACCTTGAGCTGGGCTGTAACGATCGACGCCTGCCATAACTCTTGAGGAGATTAATTGAATAAAAAAGTGAGACACCATCGACCACATGCGTATCTACAAATCCGTCCTTCCTACCAGCAATTTTACAGATAAACTGTGGCTTAGCTACAACATTGCCCCTCTCCTTGATCGATCACCAACTTAGCTGGAAACCCACAGATGGTGTTTCAGTTGTGGCATGTCCAAAATATTTGTGGATGGGGGGTACGGCTACAGAGATTAACGGAGATGCTACGAATGAATCAGTATATTGCTCTTAACAAAGAAAAGGAGGGGTAGCGAGACAGCCGTCATTATGTTGGAAAAAGCCATGAATTCATAATTCTGCAATACTCGTGGCAAAACCAAGCTATCCATTAAACAATACATAAATTAAAACAAGTTACTAACTGTGAGAATTCGTTACAGAGTTTCGGTAAAATTACTTCATTACAGTAGATCAGGAACACAAGCCGTCGTCGCAAGCAAAAGAGGAAGAGATAGAGAAAGTATATGAGGAGACTGAACGGGTAATTCGGTACGTAAAGGAAGATGAAAATATAATAGTCTTGGAAGAACGGAATGTGGTTGTAGGGAAGTATGTAGAAGGAAGGGCTACGGGAAAACATGGGTCTGATACTAGGAATGACAGAGAAGAAAAAGCAACTGAGTTCTTTAATAATTTCATATGGTAATAGCGAACACCCTGCTCAAGAACCAAAAGAATCACAAGAGAGGTAGGCATTCTTCGAAAAGTCCTGGAGATAAGATTCCACTTAGTTTTTATCATTGTCAGGCAGAGATTCCGAAATCAAATGCATCAGATGCATTGAAAGGCATACCTAGGGCAGATACAGATAGATCACAATTTGGTAATGGTGAAGAAAAGGCCTAAGTTCAAAAGACTAGTGAGGAAGAATCGATGCACAAAGGACACGGAAGTCTAAGGAATGCAGAGATACTCATGACGTTTCCTGGTCCATAGGTACTGCGATAACAAATAGACTAGTAGACAGTTCAGTTGAAGAAAACTGGAATGAAGAGATACTCTTGACGTTTCCTGCTCCATAGGTACTGCGATAACAAATAGATCAGTAGGCAGTTCAGTTGAAGAAGACTGGCAATCACAGAAGTTGGAGACAAACGCAGTTGCAGCGAAGGTAACTGCAGAAGAACCATGGATAACGGAAGAAATAATTCAGCTGATTGACGAAAGATGGAAGGACAGAAACGTGCAGGGAAATTCAGGAATGCAGAGACGCAAATGACATACGAAAGAAATAATGGAAAAATAAAGGGAAGTTAAGATGAAATGTGAGGAAATGGAAAAAGATATTACTGTCGGAAGAACTGACTCAGCATACAGAAAAGTGAAAACAACTTCGAGTGAAATTAAAAGCAAGGTTGGTAACATTAATAGTGCATTGGGAATTCGGCTGTAAAATGCAGAGAAGAGAGTGGATAGGTAGAATGAGTACATTGAAGGGAAAGATTTGTCTGATAGGAAAGCACAGTATCCGATATAAAAGTGAAAGGGAATCCAGTATTAGTCAGACTTTAAAACAGTTTTGGAAGACTGAAAATCAAATAAGGCAGATGGGATAGGTAACATCCCATCGAAATTTCTAAAATAATTGGGAAAAGTGTAACAAAACGATCATTAACGTTGGTTTATAGAATGTATGACACCGGCGATATACCATCAGACTTCCGGGAAAACAAGAGCTGACCAGTGCCGTTACTATTGCAGAATCATTTTAACAGGTCATCGAAGCAAGCTCTCGACTAGATTAATATACACAAGAATAGAAAAGAAAGGTGAGGATGTTTTAGATAACTATCAGTTTGTCTTTAGGAAAGGTAAAAGCACCAGAGAGGCAGTTCTGGCGCTGTTGCTGATAATGGAAACAAGAACGAAGAAAAAGCAAGACATGTTCATAGTATTTGTCGACATGTAAAAAGCATTCGACAATGCAAATTGTGCAAGATGTTTGAAATTATGAGAAAAATAGGGGGACGCTATGAGGGAAAACGGCTAGTATGCAATATGTCAAAGAACCAAGAGGGAACAATAAAAGTGGAAGCAGAAGAACAATGTACTTGCCTTAAAAAGGGTGTTAGAGACGTCTGTAGTATTTAGCCCCAGATGTTGAATCTACACGGCGAAGAAGCAATGAGGGAAATAAAGGTTCAAAAGTGGAATTAAAACCTAAACTGAAAGAATATCAAAGATGAGATTGGTTGATGATATTGCTTTCCTGAGCGAAAGTGAAGAAGAATTACAGCACCCGTTGAATGGAATGAAAAGTATAACGAATGCAGAATATCGACTGATAGTAAATCGAAGAAAGACAGAAGTAATGAGAAGTAGCAGAAATGAGAACAGCGAAGAACTTAACATCACAACTGGTGAATCACGAAATGGAGGATCTTAAGGAATGCCTGCAAAACGCAACACTTACCTCTGTGGAAGTATGTTGTGAAGGATGTTTCATGTGAGCGGCTTATGTCTTTCGAACTATTTTTCTAATCTGGTTTCCAGAAATTTAAAACTTAGGTCGACCATCGGTTCCTCTCATTTCTTCACACCTTGTTGGTTTGGCATCGTTTGGAAGACTACATTCAGGGCTTTAGTTTGACGATCAGAATCAGATTTACAAACTCATTAATGATGCATACAGTCAATCCGTGATAGCAGGCGTCTTTTACAGTTCGGTATTATATATTATGCTTAAATTTTAAATTCATCTTCTTTGTAAGGCAGAACGAAATAATCATTGGGATCTCTCTCTCTCTCTCTCTCTCTCTCTCTCTCTCTGTGTGTGTGTGTGTGTGTGTGTGTGTGTGTGTGAGTGAGTGTGTGTGAGCGCGCGCGTTACCAAAGTCTCCTATTTACACAAGTGTTATTCCTACAGTGTCATTTCTCCCAAGTAACGTCATAAAGAAACAACAGCTACTTAAGAGTATTTTATTGCTAGCATGATTTATGTGGCAATGGTGTACGCGGTTGAAACAGCTGGAGCTTTCTCAACTCGATCATGTTCAACAGTGGAGTTCTTTCTGCTACATCGATACGGTACTGTAGGATCTCTGAACTCGGTGAGCGGCTGCTGAAGCAAAATACCATTTAATCATTTTTAGACAACAGTGTTTCTGGGCGTGAAAAATGGCCATTGCGTAAGACTAATGCAAGATCCTAAACAAATAATTCGTTTGATGGATGAAGCAGGCATGCTGCTCTCAAATGGTACAGCAATGACATCTCCAGAACACCAAAAGATGTGATATCAACTTTTGTTTACGACTATTTTTGGTCATATATCACCCGTCTGTCCTATTCTGTGTAGTTCTGTGTTGATTGCTGATGAACTAAAATGAAAACTAGTAGTAACAAAAAATTTTGTATCTTTGTAGCCGCTTATGGCGGTTAAGTCATTCCCAAACTAGATTTTCTTAGCTGGAAAATTTAATGTAAGTTGTTTCTTACGGCGAGCTACCATGGAAGAGATGAGTCACTGAGTCCAGTTGTGGGATAACCCGCTGCTCGGTCTGTTGCTGAAAGGTTGCTTAAATTTGGCTCGGAGTATAGGGAGTAACTATTAAGCCTCTTCTGGTAGATGTCTGGTCTTATTTTATCCAGATACTGTGGTGCACTTGTCCACTGTTGGCATATTCTGTTTTCCTCTGCTTTTGTCCTAAGAACAGCGTGGACACCATGCACTGGCTGTAACCGCGAAAAAAACAATTGCTACCTCGTGTCTGCAGCCAAGCACCCGAGCAAAGATAGACATCTCTATGTAAAAAGTAATAACCAACGCTCAAGGAAGTGATCTTGATATATTTATTAATTCAACTGGATTGCTGGAAAGATGTTCTGGAGTAAATGTATACATTTAGACACTAATTGCGGAAACAACAGTAATAATAAGGTGTGGTCTAGGAGTAGCGTCTTTGATTCATAATCAAAACGTTTTCGGTCCCGGGTTCGAACCCCGCCTCTGCCTAAATTTTGATAAACAATCAGCATTGGTGGCCGAAGACTTCCGGCATAAGAAGTCAGCCTCATTCTGCCAACGGCCTTGTCAAAGAGGGCGGAGGAGCGGATAAAGGTTCAGGGCACTCTCTTGTCCTAGTGGTGGGAAATTGCCCCTAAAGGCGGAAGAATTAGCAATGATCAACGACACGAGGATGCAGAAGGCAATGGAAACCACCGCATAAAAGACACGTAACGTATATCCACAGGACATGTGGCCTGTAGTTGAAGAAGTGTCATGATGATCTCTCCATTGGCATAAGATTCCGGAATAGTCCCCCATTCGGATCTCCGGGAGGGGACTGCCAAGGGTGAGGTTACCATGAGAAAAAGATTGAATAATCAACGAAAGGGTAACGTTCTACGACTCGGGGCGTGGAATGTCAGAAGCTTGAACGTGGTAGGAAAACTAGAAAATCTGAAAAGCGAAATGCAAAGGCTCAATCTAGATATAGTAGGAGTCAGTGAATTGAAGTGGAAGGAAGACAAGGATTTCTGGTCAGATGAGTATCGGATAATATCAACAGCAGCAGAAAATGGTATAACAGGTGTAGGATTCGTTAGGAATAGGAAGGTAGGGCAGAGGGTGTGTACCTGTGAACATTGCAGTGACCGGGATGTTCTAATAAGAATCGACAGCAGACCAAAACAGACAACGATAGTTCTGGTATACATGCCGACGTCGTAAGCTGAAGATGAACAGATAGAGAAAGTGTGTGAGGATATTGAAAGGGTAATGCAGTATGTAAAGGGGGACGAATATCTAATAGTCATAGGCGACTGGAATGCAGTTGTAGGGGAAGGAGTAGAAGAAAAGGTTACAGGAGAATATAGGCTTGGGACAAGGAATGAAAGAGGAGAAAGACTAATTGAGTTCTGTAACAAGTTTCAGCTAGTAATAGTGAATACCCTGTTCAAGAATCACAAGAGGAGGAGGTATACTTGGAAAAGGCCCGGAGATACGGGAAGATTTCAATTAGATTACATCATGGTCAGAAAGAGATTCCGAAATCAGATACTGGCTTGTAAGGCGTACCCAGGAGCAGATATAGACTCAGATCACAATATAGTAGTGATGAAGAGTAGGCTGAAGTTCAAGACATTAGTCAGGAAGAATCAATACCCTAAGAAGTGGGATACGGATGTTCTAAGGAATGACGAGATAAGTTTGAATTTCTCTAACGCTATAGATACAGCAATAAGGAATAGCGCAGTAGGCAGTACAGTTGAAGAGGTATGGACATCTCTGAAAAGGGCCATCACAGAAGTTGGGAAGGAAAACATAGGTACAAAGAAAGTAGCTGCGAAGAAACCATGGGTAACAGAAGAAATACTTCAGTTGATTGATGAAAGGAGGAAGTACAAACATGTTCCGGGAAAATCAGGAATACAGAAATACAAGTCACTGAGGAATGAAATAAATACTAAGTACAGGGAAGCTAAGATGAAATGGCTGCAGGAAAAATGTGAAGACATTGAAAAATATGTGATTGCCGGAAGGACAGACTCAGCATACAGGAAAGTCAAAACAACCTTTGGTGACATTAAAAGCAATGGTTGTAACATTAAGAGTGCAACAGAATTCCACTGTTAAATGCAAAGGAGAGAGCAGATACGTGGAAAGAATACATTGAAAGCCTCTATGAGGGTGAAGATTTGTCTGATGTGATAGAAGAAGAAACAGAAGTTGATTTAGAAGAGATAAGGGATCCAGTATTAGAATCGGAATTTAAAAGAGCTTGGGAGGACTTACGGTGAAATAAGGCAGAAGGGATAGATAACATTCCATCAGAATTTCTAAAATCATTAGGGGAAGTGGCAACAAAACGACCATTCACGTTGGTGTGTAGAATATATGAGTCTGACGACATACCATCCGACATTCGGAAAAGCATCATCCACACAATTCCGAAGACGGCAAGAGCTGACAAGTGCGAGAATTATCGCACAATCAGCTTAACAGCTCATGCATCGAAGCTGCTTACAAGAATAATATAAAGAAGAACGGAAAAGAAAGTTGAGAATGCGCTAGGTGACGATCAGTTTGGCTTTAGGAAAAGTAAAGGCACGAGAGAGGCAATTCTGAAGTTACGGCTAATAATGGAAGCAAGGCTAAAGAAAAATCAAGACACGTTCATAGGATTTGTCGACCTGTAAAAAGCGTTCGACAATATAAAATAGTGCAAGCTGTTCGAGATACTGAAAAAAGTAGGGGTAAGCTATAGGGAGAGACGGGTCATATACAATATGTACAACAACCAAGAGGGAATAATAAGAGTGGACGATCAAGATCGAAGTGCTCGTATTAAGAAGGGTGTAAGACAAGGCTGTAACCTTTCACCCCTACTCTTCAGTCTGTACATCGCTGAAGCAATGATGGAAATAAAAGAGAGGTTCAGGAGTGGAATTAAAATACAAGGTGAAAGGTTATCATTGATACGATTCGCTGATGACATTGCTATCCTGAGTGAAAGTGAAGAAGAATTAAATGATATGCTGAACGGAATGAACAGTCTAATGAGTGCACAAAATGGTTTGAGAGTAAATCGGAGAAAGACGAAGGTAATGAGAAGTAGTAGAAATGACAACAGCGAGAAACTTAATATCAGGATTGATGGTTACGAAATCAATGAAGTTAAGGAATTCTGATACCTAGGCAGTAAAATAACCAATGACGGACGGAGCAAGGAAGACATCAAAAGCAGACTCGCTATGGCAAAAAAGGCATTTCTGGCCAAGAGAAGTCCACTAATATCAAATACCGGCCTTAATTTGAGGAAGAAATTTCTGAGGATGTACGTCTGGAGTACAGCATTGTATGGTAGTGAAACATGGACTGTGGGAAAACCGTAACAGAAGAGAATCGAAGCATTTGAGATGTGGTGCTATAGACGAATGTTGAAAAGTAGGTGGACTGATAAGGTAAGGAATGAAGAGGTTCTACGCAGAATCGGAGAGGAAAGGAATATGTGGAAAACACGGATAAGGAGAAGGGACAGGATGATAGGACATCTGCTAAGACATGAGGGAATGACTTCCATGGTACTAGAGGGAACTGTAGAGGGCAAAAACTGTAGAGGAAGACAGAGATTGGAATACGCCAAGCAAATAATTGAGGACGTAGGTTGCAAGTGCTACTCTGAGATGAAGAGGTTAGCACGGGAAAGGAATTAAGGAATTCGTGGCGGGCCGCATCAAACCAGTCAGTAGACTGACGACAAAAAAAAAGTGTATGTTGTCTATAATTAAAATTCCAGTTTCAAAACGCTGTAGAAAGAGAACGACTTTTCACAATTATGTCAAATTTGCACAACATAATATTGACGCATGAGTAAATGTCATGGAACTAAAAAATGTAACGGTAATTTTACAAACAGGTGGCGCTATAGGCGTCAGAATATGCACACCAAGAGAAGCGCGTTACGCTGTTGTTCCTCAGTTCACCCCCGAGATGTCCAAAATGACTATCTTCATGAAGGATCGGTCACTGTTGGTGAAACTCTTTTACAAGAACTGCGACAATGCGCCAGTAGCCCTGCAGAAGTTCCGGATACTCAGAGGTAGTGAAAACAAATCTGGTCCGCTGGATCTTAAGGGTCTAGAGAAAATAACTACAAAATTTGAAATGACAGAATCTTTTGAAGTCGAATGTGGCAGAAAGAGCAAAGCAGAAGTTCCGACGTCTGTCAAGGATGTGGTCATAACGCCGCACGAAGCGTCGAGCGATTGTGTGCAAACATTCACTGTGAGGGGACTTGTCCAAACATGTCCAAACGCCTTTGAGCGCGGTGCATAAAATATCATGCTTTCTCACACGCACTGAATCACCAATTTTCGGAGGTTCCTTCCTGATGACGTAGCTGCAAGACAAACGTTCGCTCTGGAATATGTTGCTTGCATGGAGGTGGACAATGAATTGCTGAGGAACATTCTGTGGCCAGACGAAGTACATTTCCATCTTTAAGGAAATGTCAAGACGCATAACTGCAGAATATGAGCAACGGAATACCCGAAAATATATTATTAGGTACCACTTCATTCTGTGAACGTGATTGGTGAGTATTGAAGGCATAGTTTGTCGTACTGCTGTATTTTTTCAAGGATCATTTTACCTGTATTTTCCTTGGTAAACTCTAAGAAAGTCTTCTGTGCACCATCATTTTAATCCTTCAACGGCGCAAATGTATGGGTAGAATCGCTTTTAAGCAAGATGGTGCTCCACAGCACAAGCACAGCAAGTGAAGCGACTGCTCCGTAGGCATTTCGGAAATGCTAGCGTTAACAGCCCTCGTTTCCCTACAGCATGGCCGTCCTGAATGCGTGTCACTTATGGCTGTGGGGTTGTCTGAAAAATGTTGTGTTCAGCGCTTCAGATAAGAACGTAGCTGAATTGAAGGCACGCATTCTGAAAGTGACGCCGAAGACACTCCCTACTCTTGTGAAACTTGCTCTGTATTGACTTCAACTTCTGGCATGAAGCGATTGACAACATATTGCACAATCTTGCTCCAGTCTCTCTACAGTTAGAACCCAATGTCAATTTGCTTTTTATGCGGTATCTTGTACGAAGACTATTAAATATCACAGCCATGTTGTTTTTTATGCGGGTTTTCGGCTCTTGACAATTAAAAACCTATTTTGTCAACCACTATTTACGTTACGGCAGTAACTGCGCTGTCCATGACGTCTCCCCTACGTCAATAATTTGCTGCTCATATTTGACGTCATTCCGAACAGTAGTTTTCTTTCTACAGGGTTTCGAAACTGGGAGTTTAATTATGGACAGCCGGTACCTTATTCACATACTAACAGCTGGTGGAGCTAATTGGTTTATTTGTAACTGACTGCGAAGGTACACTTTAAGTTAATTCTTCATCATTAATAACCGTATTTCCTGCAGTGATCACCGTATCAAAACATTCTCTCATAGGTTTATGATCACAAAACATTAATTTAATGAGTATGCACACTCCGACAATAGGTGTTTGCATCATTTTCTATACTTACCGCTAGCTAGGCGATAAGGTAATCTTCCTTTGAAATTGTTTCCATGTTGAACTAAAATTGTTACTTGTAATACGTTTCAATTCAGTAAATGATTTAAATAATGTAATTTTATATTTTTTTCAATCTGATGTGTGATATCAGTTAAATCTGTTAATTAGTTTCGTACTTCTCCGTGTTTTCATTTTTTTAATTTTTTTTAATAATGAGGTCACAGTAGGCCCACTTTCAGAGCACAGAAAATCTGGTCAACCTAACATGAAAAATGGTAATAGCGTTCCCGGTTAGTAATGACTCAATATTCTCATTGCAGAGCGAAGAGAGACTCGCCATGTTTCGCAGAAGGATCAGAGCTGGAGGAACGGACGTCACAATGTTCTGCACCCGGAAAGACTGTAGGGCATTTTGTGATTCGCCCTTTCACCAATTTTCTAAGGCCCTTTCTTTGAGATTTCTCAGGTCGTAATATACTTCAGAAGTCGTCCAATTAATTTGGCTGGTACTTGGAAAATGGCAGTCATTTTCAAATTTCAACAAAACAGTCTCGCAAGAGTCTCCCAAATTACGGCACTAATGAGTGACAAGATATGTCAAAGACGTGTGACACGTTCGATTCATTTGTGAGCTACGGTGTAATGGTTAGTGTGTGTCATTTTCTAAACAGCGAAATGTGATAGTAGGACTTCAATAAGCCATCAGATATCAAAGACAGTGCATATAACGCCAGGCCCTGCATGCGTTGATTGCCTTAAAGTGGAAAACTGTAACAAATTATTAGGACGACTTCTGAAGTAGTAGGACCTGAGAAATCTCAAAGAAAGGTGCTTAAGAAATCGGTGAAAGGGAGAAGATAAAATACTGTGATGTCCTTCCGGGTGCAGATCATTCCGAGTTCCCTTGCTCCAGGTAATTGACGTATCTAAGGATTAGCCTTCACAGTCAGCACGTGTTGTGCTAGTGGTGCCTTCAGATATCTGCGCCAAACTGGTGTGGCGAAAGATCAGTACACTCACAGCTAAAACCGAGTCACTGAAAGCAGCAGAAATATCTGAATGCAGAACATTCTGTTGCCTAGGAAAGCTACTACCAGATTAGTTAAATATGTTTACCAAGTTTTGATCTTGATGCAACACAGAGAGGTAAATTTTGTAAACGTTCTCTTAGAGCCCGCCAAGAGTTCTACCCATGTGCCAACCTTTCGAGCTAACATTTTAAAGATGATAGGGCTCACATGCGGTTCCTCTTTGTTGAAATGTCTTGGCTCAAACTCATCTACGGGTTGAGCCGCACGTGTCACACTCCACGCCCTGAATGAGACACTTGTGAACCTTTGGTTAAATTGTCTGGCTGGTTACAGTTTGCAAAATTCTATGAAGTTAATATGACGTACAATAACTGTAATAATAATATCGGGAACTAAATTAACGACTCATAAATGATGTAGGCAACACAGTTGCCATTTGGTTAGAATAATGATTATTGAGAAAGAAAAATAATTGGGAATGTGGTCGTATTTAGAATTACCTCTGCACTCAAGCGCATATCCATATGACACAGTTCGACCATTCACAACCTCATCGCGAAACACGAGTTCAATTCTCCAAATCGATATTTACACGAAAAGTGAGAGTTCTCACAAGGCGCGCGGCTGCTCACCGCTCAGAGACGAAGTCCCGCGATACCACACGATGCGAAATTTTCTAAGTCGTTTCACTTCCTAGCTGCCTAAAGACCGACTGCCCACTTTCGTGTCTCAGTCCATACCGTACTACACCAGATCTGTCCCTCTGCCCGTCCCCTGCCCCGTCCCTCGCGCGACGAACATCGTCGCTCAACTGACTATGGCAGTTCCCTTTCCTGAAGCCATCCATCATTTGATTGGCTACAGCTTGTGCTACATTATTTTACATTATAATATATTTAAATATTCAAGGCTTGACCACTTTCACGTCCTAAATAACGTAACAATAACATCGATTACATAATGAGCGTTAAATTCATCTACATAAAACCAGTACAGTTCCATTCTTACTTTGAATGACACGGCCAGTAGCCTTGCACCAATGTGCTCTCTGATAAATAAATAAAGTGCTAAAGTAACTATTATGCACTAAACTTTACAGCAAATATCCTACTGAAACTTCCTGGCAGATTAAAACTGTGTGACGGACCGTCATGCTGTCATCGTTCAATGTGTTTTGGGTGGAGGAAATGATGATCTGATGCTTAACTGAACATACTGATAATTTAAATTCACTATATCTTTTAAACAAATTAAGTTACAGAGTAGTTATTTACAACATTTGGCATTTGAATAATGCGCTTCTGTATGAAATGTCTATCGTTAAGATCGGCTAAAGCGCTCAGATTTTAGTTTGCAGGACTTTGTTACAAAACTTTTTAATTTCACTTTAAAAATAAATCCCAAACTATTATACACATAATCAATATTAAAGTTTTTTGGGATTACCATGAAAATTTATGAAGGATGGTAGATTAAAATTACTGTGGCTTTATTTCCTTAATTACTACATACTTAAATAGTTTTCATAAATCTTTCCCATTTATGGACAATATTAGGTCCGCCATATTTAACACTGCTGTGTCTCCCTGGCTACAAGCGGCTTCTATGGTGTTTCCCTATGACGTAGGTTGCCGTCTGACTCACTCGCACACTGCAGCGCCTAGGCCTCATTCAGCACAATAGACGCCTGTGAATCTCCCCATCTCGAGGCTAATCAGCGCTCTTTGCGGCACACGGTCCTGGACGACAGAATTAGTTTCACAATTCCTGAGGGCTGACCCTTTCAGCCGTATAGTTAATGAGAGCGAAATGCTCGTTAACTCAAATGGCTCTGAGCACTATGGGATTTAGCATCTATGGTCATCAGTCCCCTAGAACTTAGAACTACTTAAACCTAACTAACCTAAGGACATCACACAACACCTAGTCATCACGAGCAAAGAAAATCACTGACCCCGCCGGGAATCGAACCCGGGAACCCGGGCGCGGGAAGCGAGAACGGTACCACACGACCACGAGTTTCGGACGCTCGTTAATTCATAACCTCTTCATCTCAGTGCAGTACTTGTAGCACACGGCCTCAGTTGTTTGTTGTATATATTCCAGTCTTTGCCTCATCATTAGTTCATTAGTTTTTACCCTCTGCAGCACACACTAGTAACACAGACGATATTTCCTGTCGTCCTAATACGTGTTCTGCCAGAATGACCCTTATCCTTATGGGTGTTTTCCACATATTTCATTTTTCACTAATTATGAGTACCGCTTTAACCTTATAAGTACACATAGCTTTCAACGTCTTTCTGTAGCACCACATAGCACTACACCCCAAACATCTCTATATCACTCTTTTTTTGCTTTTCCTACCATCCATCATTAACTACCTTAAACTGCTGTGCTTAAAAGGTACATTCCCACAAACGTCTTCCTCAAATCAGGGCTATGTACTATTCTAATCTACTATTTTTGGTTAGGATCGCCCTCTTTCCATGTGCTGCTGGTCTACTTTTTATGCTCTTTAATCTTTGTCGGTCACATGTTACTTTCCTTACAAGGTAGCAGATTCCTTCACTTCGTCTTGTGACGTGGTCATGTATACCTAAACACTTTTTGTTGACACTTGTTTGCTGTTGATTCTGATGAAAGCAACTTTATAACTGAACTGTTCGCATTAACTCACTCTCTGTCCTCTATTTCTAGTCAGTAATGAATCTTACTGGCAGTATACAATTCACCTCACCAGAGATGCTTATTTTCTTTTCATTTGTTTCACATAGTCTTCACTGCGTCTTGGCTGATCCTTTGCAATTTACTTTTGGGATTTTCTATCCTGCTACGCTTAATCTTCTGACAGTTCACGTAAGTTATCTACTGCTTTACGCGTGATCTCCCCCATTGCAGGTCAGGTCATCGGAGGTCAGGTTAAGGGGCTAATACGGTAATACGGTATCATTTTTCAATGGAAACAGCATCGTGATAGTATTCTTGTTTCAAACACGTTTTGTATGTGTTGCTGATACACATTAAATGTCTTTAACGCACTGGTTTTTATTTCCTCCAACAATCACATGACACCGATAATTGATGATTCTTCCGCCATTTACGGTCTGTTTCCCATTCCAAGGGCAAGGGGTTGCTCTGAAAATCTATCCGCTCCTCCGCCCTCTTTGACGAGGCTGTTGTACCGACAGCACAGTGTAGCGTTGGGTGGCGGCGGCTGTTACGCCAGAGAGCTGCTGTCACCCGCGGAATCCGGCGGCCTTTACCACTGCGTAAAAGTCTCCAAAAGTTGTCTCGCCCCATGTCCATCAAGTACTCCCTGGCTCACAGTGACTCTCAGCCCCAGTTTAGAAAACGGGAGTCAGCTGCATGTCTGCCACGGGAACGGGATGAGCAGCGGGGCTGCTCACCCACTCGAAGGCGGTTGACCGTCAGCGCCCAGGTCACGCAGATGAGGTCTCCAGCAGGTCTGAATGGTCATGGCGGCTTCTGAACCCCACCAGTGTAGCCTCTGAAGTCGACAGAACAGCTGGTGGCAGCAGTGGCCTTTCAGCGGGACTCGCGAATCCATAAAAGATCAAAAACAGGCAGACGTCGACCTCATAGCTTCCCCTACTCGCTGGACAGCTGCGACTGGCACTAGGGCTAAGACTACACACTGGCAGTCGGCAATCAGCACCCAGCGATGAGAAGAGGATGGGGTATTTATGTTGGCGGTTCCCATGCACTCTGCGGCGGTGGGGGTGCAATGGCAACACATGTTCCGGTTTTCCCTCGCTGTCAGCTCTCATAGTGACGTAAGGCTTCCGCAACGTCACATTTCACATGTTCTTTTCTGCTGAGTAGGCACCTGAATAGTTAAGTTGCTTTATACGTAGCCTTTTTTATGAAAATTTTGCTTTGTCAGTAGTGTTATGGAATCTCTCTGCTTCCATTATGCTTGGCTCGAAGAACTGAGCGCTTAGTCGTTCCACCGTGTTGTGTCAGCTTCCGTGTTTGTGGCAATGTGGTCAGCATTTCCCCTAGCCGGAGCGCTGCTGGTCATTGACACATGCGGTTCGCCTTCAGTGAACTGTCGAAGCAGGACTTGGACGAGTTTTTAGAGGATACTATCCTGGGGCGACCGGTATTGGTTATTACCTGTAATGAAAAATTAAATAGTGACTAGGATAGAACCCGGGATCGAGAACTTTCTGATTACAAGTCAAGGGCTCTGTCCCAAGTCATATGTTTTTTATTAGCTATCTTTCTCTTGTTATTGTCCTTTGCTTATAGTTTTCCTTTATATTTTAATTGGTAATTCGTCTTGAGAAATCATCTTTCATTAGCCTTTGAGTGATGGAAATGAATTATTGGCCGGACACCCCGTCCAAGGTTATTCAGTCGCCTGATTCAAGTCTGTTTGATACCACTTCGTGAAATCGCGCTTCTTTGTGATAAATGCAAGAGAAAACTGTTTAAGACAACAAAAATATTCTGTACGGCAACGGCCTTGCCGCTGTTGATACACCGGTTCTCGTGAGATCGCCGAAGGTAAGCGCTGTCGGGCGTGGTCGGCACTTGGATAGGTGACCATCGTGGCCGCCATGCGCTGTTGCCATTTTTCGGGGTGCACTCAGCCTCGTGATGCCAATTGAGGAGCTACTCTACCAAATAGTAGCGGCTTCGGTCAAGAATACCATCTTACGACTGGGAGAGGGGTGTGCTGACCCCACGCCCTTCCTATCCGCCGACGGTGATATGGCGGTCGGATGGCCCCGGTAGGCCACCCGTGGCCTGAAGACGGAGTGCTTATTTATTTATAAATAATCTGTCCCCGAACTGATGAAACCTCTGAACCGCCATTGAATTAATGCCGACACAACAGATTCTAGATGAAATGATGAGCCGCTGACAACTTGAGTTATAAAACTGATGAAATTCCTTTGAGAGTTAAATATTTGAAAATCTTAACTTCTCTTCTGAAAAAGAAATACCTTAGAGAGAAATCAGATCATAGGACAGTAGAGTCATTCACCGTGGTGACGAAAGAAATGCAGTAATAAAATTCTTTCAGGGTGGAGGAAGTTACATCTACATCTACATCTACATGACTACTCTGCAATTCACATTTAAGTGCTTGGCAGAGGGTTCATCGAACCACAATCATACTCTCTCTCGACTATTCCACTCCCGAACAGCGAGCGGGAAAAACGAACACCTAAACCTTTCTGTTCGAGCTCTGATTTCTCTTATTTTATTTTGATGATCATTCCTACCTATGTAGGTTGGGCTCAACAAAATATTTTCGCATTCGGAAGAGAAAGTTGGTGACTGAAATTTCGTAAAAAGGTCTCGCCGCGACGAAAAACGTCTATGCTGTAATGACTTCCATCCCAACTCGTGTATCATATCTGCCACACTCTCTCCCCTATAACGCGATAATACAAAACGAGCTGCCCTTCTTTGCACCCTCTCGATGTCCTCCGTCAATCCCATCTGGTAAGGATCCCACACCGCGCAGCAATATTCTAACAGAGGTCGAACGAGTGTAGTGTAAGCTGTCTCTTTAGTGAACTTGTTGCATCTTCTAAGTGTCCTGCCAATGAAACGTAACCTTTGGCTCGCCTTCCCGACAATATTACCTATGTGGTCCTTCCAACTGAAGTTGTTCGTAATTTTAACACCCAGGTACTTAGTTGAATTGACAGCCTTGAGAATTGTACTATTTATCGAGTAATCGAAATCCAACGGATTTCTTTTGGAACTCATGTGGATCATCTCACACTTTTCGTTATTTAGCGTCAACTGCCACCTGACACATCATACAGCAATCTTTTCTAAATCGCTTTGCAGCTGATACTGGTCTTCGGGTGACCTTACTAGACGGTAAATTACAGCATCATCTGCGAACAGTCTAAGAGAACTGTTCAGATTGTCACCCAGGTCATTTATATAGATCAGGAACAGTAGAGGTCACAGGACGCTTCCCTGGGGAACACCTGATATCACTTCGGTTTTACTCGATGATTTGCCGTCTATTACTACGAACTGCGACCTTCCTGACAGGAAATCACGAATCCAGTCGCACAACTGAGACGATACCCCATAGCTCCGCAGCTTGATTAGAAGTCGCTTGTGAGGAACGGTGTCAAAAGCTTGCCGGAAATCTAGAAATACGGAATCAACTTGAGATCCCCTGTCGATAGCGGCCATTACTTCGTGCGAATATAGAGCTAGCTGCGTTGCACAAGAGCGATGTTTTCTGAAGCCATGCTGATTACGTGTCAATAGATCGTTCCCTTCGAGGTGATCCATAATGTTTGAATACAGTATATGCTCCAAAACCCTACTGCAAACCGACGTCAATGATATAGGTCTGTAGTTAAATGGATTACTCCTACTACCCTTCTTGAACACTGGTGCGACCTGCGCAATTTTCCAATCTGTAGGTACAGATCTATCGGTGAGCGAGCGGTTGTATATGAGTGCTAAGTAGGGAGCTATAGTATCAGCGTAATCTGAAAGGAACCTAATCGGTATACAATCTGGACCTGAAGATTTACCTGTATCAAGAGATTTGAATTGCTTCGCAACCCCTAAGGTATCTACTTCTAAGAAACTCATGCTAGCAGATGTTCGTGTTTCAAATTCTGGAATATTCCATTCGTCTTCACTGGTGAAGGAATTTCGGAAAACTGCGATCAATAACTCCGCTTTAGCGGCACAGTCGTCGATAACAGTACCATCGGCACTGCGCAGCGAAGGTATTGACTGCGTCTTGCCGCTTGTGTACTTTACATACGACCAGAATTCGGATTTTCTACCAAATTTCGAGACAGTGTTTCGTTGTGGAACCTATTAAGGGCATCTCGCATCGAAGTATGTGCCAAATTTCGCGCGTCTGTAAATTTTAGCCCATCTTCGGGATTTCGTGTTCTTCTGAACTTCGCATGCTTTTTCCGTTGCCCCTGCAACAGCGTTCGGACCTTTTTTGTGTACCACGGAGGATCCGTTCCATCTCTTACCAATTTATGAGGTATGAATATCTCAATTGCTGTTGCTACTATATCTTTGAATTTGAGCCACATCTCATCTACATTCGCATAGTCAGTTCGGAAGGAATGGAAATTGTCTTTTAGGAAGGCTTCTAGTGGCACTTTATCCGCTTTTTTAAATAAAATTATTTTGCGTTTGTTTCTGATGGATTTGGAAGAAATGGTATTGAGCCTAGCTACAATGACCTTGTGATCACTAATCCCTGTATCAGTCATGATGCTCTCTATCAGCTCTGGATTGTTTGTGGCTAAGAGGTCAAGTGTGTTTTCGCAACCATTTACAATTCGCGTGGGTTCGTGGACTAACTGCTCGAAATAATTTTCGGAGAAAGCATTTAGGACAATCTCGGAAGACGTTTTCTGCCTACCACCGGTTTTGAACAAGTATTTTTGCCAACATACCGAGGGTAGGTTGAAGTCCCCACCAACTATAACCGTATGAGTGGGGTATTTATTTGTTACGGGGCGAATATCATATACAAAAGATAACGATGATGGTTTATACGTAGCTACGGTAAACAAATAAACGAAAAACGAACGTCATCGGTGCCTTTGTTAATTTGTCTACGTCGTATTTCCAGAGCACTTTTTATGATGCTGTCAGCTTGCTACCTCCTAGTTTCAGAAATGTTCGTATTTTTTACTTAGTATTTTATTAATTTTATTGCCCTTTGGTGGTTGTGGTACAGAGATGCGGTAGTCCCTGCTTGTCATTCTAGCCCGCGGAACGACAAACAGAATTAGGGACAGAAAGTGTCAGTTCTCTTTATAGAAGCTGTTAAAACGAATGTTATTGAAAATGGAATTGCAATAAATAGACAGTTAGAACGTGCAGAGACATTCAAAACGAAGAAGCACTTATCAAAAAAGTATAGCAATATTGTTTGGATAAAAGACCAAAGTTTACCGGAAGTCGCGATTTTTTTCAGAGTTATCAACGGAGACGGGAAGGCAGAGGAAAAAGAAGGTGCAAGAGATAAGGTTACAAGAACTGGAAATTAAACATCAGAGTCAATATCAAGACAAAGAATCGAGACACTGAAAGTATAAGAAGAGTTCAGGTGTCATGACCTTGATTGTGGTGGAGGGTAAGTTACCGTAAACATTTCAGTATAGGTTTGTTCTAAACAGAATTGTAAGCGAACAAATAGCACTAATCCTTGTACGCATGATGATGTCACAAGGGAAAGATGAACAGACCGAGAAAGTATATGAAGAAATAGAACGGGTAATGCAATATGTAAGGACAGATGAAAATCTAATAATAGTAGATACTGAAAGCTGTAGTAGAGGAGCGACCTGAAGACTGCATTAAGGGAGAATATGGGGATGGGAAATGGAATGAGAGAGAGTAAGGACTAACTGAGTTTTGCACAAATGACTTGAGGTAGTGATACCGAATATACTGTTGAACAACAATAAGAGGAAACGGTATAGCTGGAAATGGCCTCTAGACTAGAAACGATTGCAGCCGGATTTTATCTTGGTTAGACAGAGGTTCCGAAACTAGACACTGGAGAGTAAGGAGCACCCAGGAGCAGGTATAGATTCAGCATGCAATTTACTAATGATTAGGAGAAGGCTGAAAATTAAGGGAATTGTTCTAAAGAAGTTGTATACTGTACTGAGGAACGACGAGATAGGTATTTACTTCTATAAGGCTATAACTATTGCCCTTAATGAGTACCATTGTAGGTAGTACTTTTCAAGAGGAATGGTAGTGTCTGTAAAGGACAGTCATAGCAGCAGGACACACGACTATACGTACGATACAGGTGACTGAGAAGAAACCTTGGATAACAGAAAATATACTGTAATTAATCGGGGAAGGAAGTACAAAAATGACAAGGAAAATAGAGGAATACAGCACTATAAATCACTGAAGAATGAAATACAGGTGAAGTGCTTGGAACCTGAAACGAACTTCGTCCAGAATAGGTCTGAAGGAAGCAGAACAGTAATAGTCGTCAGAAAACAGTAGCAGTATGTAAAAACGTTAGCATTAGGTGCAATTAAAGGCAAGGGCGACAATGTTAAGAGTGTAACAGATAGTACACTGCGAAACGCAGATGACGGGAGCGGATTTATGACAAGTGTCTGATGAGATAAAAGATTAGTTAGATGAAGTTAGAGCCTTAGAAAACTTCATTCAAATAGGGAAGAAGTGATACTTAACATTCTTTCTGAATTTCTGAAATAATTGGTGGTACCGGCAGGAAAATGACTGTTAAAGTTAGCGTCTGATATTGGAGAGGTACCATAAGACTTTGGGGAAAATGTAACCCACACAATCCTGAAGGAAGCTTGGCCATACATGTTCGAAAACAAACATAAAATCAGCTTAGCAAGTAATGCACCGAAGTTGCCAACAACTATAATACCTACAGAAGAATGAAAGAAAGTTTAAGATATGGTAGTTAATCAGCTTGGCTTTAGCAAAAGTTAAGGCACAAGACAGTTAGTTCTGAGATTGCGCTTGATCACAGAAGCGGACAAGGTACGTAATGTAAAATATGTACAAAAATTTCGGATGAGACATTAGAAGACACGACAACGAAAGAGGTGCTCAGCTTAAAAAGGGTGTAATACAGGGTTGCCGTCTGTCGTATGTCCTACACTGAGGAGCCGATGCCGAATGTCAAACGAAGATTTAGGAGTGTGAATAGTATTAACGGTAAAATGATATCAATGATAGGATTCGCTGGTGACATCGTCAGTGAACGTGAAGAGGAAATACAACATCTGTTGAATGGAATGAATTGTAATGGAGACATACATGGATTGAAGGTGCACTGAAAAAAAGACGGAATTAATGTGATTAGCCATGAACTTATCTTAAAAATAGTTGACCACGAAATAGACGAACTGAAGGAATTTGCTGCTTTGGAAGAAAATTAATAAATGAACTGATGAAGCAAGGAGGATGCAAAAAGCAGAGTAGCAAAGGAAAATACGTTATAGCAGTATCAAAAAACTGTCTACATTTGAGAAATAAATTATTTTGACCGTGTGTTAGGAGCACCGCAACTTATAGAACTTAATCATGCTTGGGAGGGGGGGGGGGGGGGGGAGGGGGGGCGCATTAAATGTGCCTGTCTGGCATCCGTCGAAATATCGAGGGTCGAAGTCGCTATCGTCAGGCAGCAAACTCGAATTGTCATGAAATACTACAATTAGCCTTCTGACCAGTACATGCTAACTAATTCATCTTGCTTCTAAATTATCTAACAAATCGATATAGGTAGCACAACACGCTATCATACTGCCACCTGTTATCTGTCTTGCAACATTTACCCACTCTGTGACAGACAACATTAAAGGATAAATTTTAAAGAAGTACCTAGAACTAACGTCTGTCTTCTACTTGGGTTTCCTGGTATTTAGGCACCCCAAGCCAGCGTCATTATTCCAACTGCAACAGTTGTAGTACTTTCCATGACAACAAAATAACAGAGTGCCCAAATTAATGGGAAATCAGAAATTTGCCTTGTCAGTATAAACGGTGATTTATAAAACATTTGACTAAGACAATGATTTTTAGGAGCAGAAGGAGATTGCCAGACTGCACCTGAACATGTACTCTTGAGTTCTCATGTGAATATAAGATTCCAAATAAACTTTAAAATACGTGTGGTATGCGATATTGTCTTCCCAGAGAATCTGTGCCTCAGTATGTCAACATACGAATAATTCATAATATTCTTCTTATGCAATGTCAGAGTAGTTCGGAGTTTCTTACGAAATAGATGCTATTTTGTATATCATGTTTTAGTAACAATGCTGATGAATCATATAAAGCATCGCAGAAGGATGACGTTATGAAAGTTTAGAATCTTTGTTTAGTAAGTACTGTGAACAATGAAATAATATTTCTTATTCACTTCAGACATGAAGTTGTGAAAACGAATTCAGATTTAGTGCGTCTAGAATACTTACGAAGTTCAGACACTCGGAGAAACTGCACGGAAGTGCGAGATGCACGCGACTTGTATCTTCCTCGTTCCTTTTATCAGCCTATTAATTCACAACCACTCCGACCGTCGAATCTTCTGAGCGAATCTGTTTCAGTGATTTCGAAATGCTTTCTACTCCCATATCTGTTGATGTGTAATGTAACGTGCAGTATTTTGCTGTTATAATACACTATAATGACTTTACTTATATCATTTCGATCAGTTAAAGATTGTTTACTGGAAATAGCACTACCTCGTGAATCAATTATCCCTGGACGAAATTTAACTAGTGACTCCAAGACTGAACATTGTACAGTGACGACAAAAATATGAACAAAAAATAGTTAGCTTAGAGTATTGAAATTTCGGAATAAATTTGTCTACGTTACATATCCAAGCGATTACCGTTGCAAGATCACAGGTTAATGTAAGCACGAGATAGGTCATTACAGATGTGATATTCTGGTACATTTAAAACCACAAAGCTGAATGCAAGCATGAATACGTGGATGCATTTTGTTTGCACACAAGCCAGATGTTAATTTGTGGGGAGGAATTCCATGTCTATTGCATTTGGTCGTACAATACAGAGACGATTAACGCAGGTTGTGGATGACGCTAGAGTTGTCGTTCGATGGTGCCCACATGTCCTCGATATTCTGTAGAGCACGTTGGGCTACAGTAGCTGTATGTGGGCGAATTTTATCCTGTAGGAAATCACCTCCTGGAATGCTGTTCATGAACAGTAGCACAGCAGGTCGAATCACCAGACTGACAAAATTTACAGTCAGGGTGCGCTAAATAGCCACGAAAGTACTTCTGCTGTGATACGAAATCTCAGCCCAGGCTTTAACTACAGACGTAGGTCCAGTGTGTCCAGCACGGAGACAAGCTGGTTGGAGGTCCTCGACGGGCCTTCTTGTAACCAACACACGGCCACCACTGGAACCGAGACAGAACCAGCTTTCATCAGAAAACTCAAAAAATTCCAACACTGCCCTCCAATTAGCTCCAGCTCGACACCAATGACGTCACAATGACGTTGATTGTTTGTAGTCAGTGGAATGCACTGTTGTATGCCAACCTCGATTGGGCAATAAAACAGACAAAATTTTCAAAGTCACAGAGAGATGCTATCTCGCTATATTATGGCGATTTCGACAAGGCGGCCGCAAAAAAAAAAAAAAAAAAAAAATTCGCCACCGAGACTGGGTCAGAGCAAATAGAATATAGGCGTTTTTTGCGAACCAGGCACAGACGTCAGCAGAATGTAGGGGATCAGAGGAGCCTAACAGAATCACGTCACCTTCGTTGTGCAACGAAAGAAAGTCTAAGGCGAATGCATCAATCGCTACCAAGAGCTTTTACCAACCAGTTATATACTATAAGCAAGGCAGAAGGAAAACCTCTGATAGCTTCACAATAGAAAGCCACATGTTGTCATGACGAATTGCGGTGGGTAAATATTAGCCACTCCTTCGCACCATAAACACCCCAGCAGTTTAGCTCATAAGGCAATTGTTCAGATGGATCAATGGGATACATGATGTTTGCACTCGATTCAGTGACTGCAGCGAAGTAACGTGTGCCACTAGTCTGTTGCAGATTTCCTGCACACTATGGACAACAACAGCCGCTACTGGGAGAGATGGCTGCCTCGTCATAATCAGCAGTCGCAGAGTTTAACACCACAGTCTACCGCTGTCGCAGATGGAAGGACCTGGAGGTCTTTCTTTTGCGTCAGGATCAGGACACTGGCGTTCCTGACGTTCGGATTGACTGAATAGGGCTTAACTAGACGGCAAGCGTATATCGGGGAACTTAACAGATAAATAGGAATTATCACCGCGATAAAATGGGTGACGAAGAAGTGTGGTGAGCGGAATTGGACAGATTCTGCTGTTCTTATTTTATTTCTGTGTTTCGTACTTTGTCCATCAGTGGGCAGCGTTTGACTGCACTGAGAAATATTATGTTAGCAGACTACTTTTCCTTCTGTCTTTCTACGCTGGTATCGACGTATGCCTTTCATTTAATGCGAAAACTACTGTTATTGGTCTATAAAGCTTCATTTTACTTTCCTTTTTGCTTTCACATTTCAGCTTTACATGCATTGATGCATACACATGTTTAAATTAGCAAAATTTTGTTTCTACCTTGCAATTCACAATTGGCATTGTTCCTCATGCAAGGTCGTTATAGGATATTTTGTCATTTATCTCTTTTTTTAATCTGATCTTGTTTTTCCTTAAAAATCCATTACTTTTTATTTATGTGACGATGTCAGGCCATATTCTTCTGCTGTATCTCGTAAGACGTATATCCCCCTTTGAAAATTACCTTCCATCTGCTGCACAGTAAAAACATCGTCTGCTTATAAAATGATGCTTAACCCACACTTCTGTGAAAGTAGTAGACCACACTTGAAAAATTGTTTCCCCCTATGATCTCCACGTTAGTACTAAAAAGTTTTGGTGAGGGGCAGCTACCATCTCTAACGACTCTACTTGTTTTTACTAGTGCTGTTAGCAGTGTCCCTGTGTCAGTTAATACAGTGCTGCTTTTATATATACTTTTGATCACTTTTACGATCTGGCTGTTGTCTGGCAAAACTTCGAAATTATAACGTCACTTTGGATTATCTAAATAACGTCATATTTGTTTCATGTATTCTAGCTGTGTACTGAATACTAATTGACAGTGTGTGCTGTTAAAGTCTTATCATGATCAAGTTTGATTCAGTGTAGAAATAAATGTGTCCAGCGACTTATTTATTTCAATCAGTAAAGGGCACAGCAATCAGTGACGAATAATGTTTATTGCGGATGTTGGTCACTGCGTGGCCATCTTCAGTGCAGTGAATATGAGGAGAAATATTAAAACCACTTATACAGGCGTTAGAGGTGTAAGTACAGTTATTTTGGAGTTACTAAGGACAGTGAACTGAGCAGTGTTACATCAGTATGTACTTCATTTGCCACACTAATGACTACAGCTATTAGAAGCGGTACACTTTTAGACTGGTTAGTACCTCCAAGTAAATGTGGAAAGAGCAAGCGAATAATACTAGAAAAAGTACCACCACAGCCGTATCTTGAGAATGTCTTTATTGTATCACACGACTACTTTAAGCGGCACATTACCGCCATCCTTAGTCCCCACCAGTGCCAAAAGAGTATTTGATTTACTGTGGGATCCTTGTTACCAGCACACGTGGGCTAGCTCTCATCAAGAGTCTGTACTCGACATCGTGTTGCCTCCAATGCCATCACATGTACCTAGCGTGCTCGAAAGATGTTTCTAGTGGAAAAGCTTGTGTCCAACAACTCTCGTTCCCGGAAATTGTTTTGGACCTGGTACATTCAAGGTATTTGTTTCCAGTTTTATTACTAAATATGATCGTGAAAAGATCACCGCCTCGCTATTTTTTCCAAGTTCACCCACGTTCAAAGTTATAAATTTATAGACTTCGTCAGCACACAAAAGAAATTATTGTTACGTCCATGTCCCTTTCGTCAATTTTGGTTGGATTTTGCCGGAAGACTTATAAAAAGTATTTGCCACGAATTGTTGCGCCGGCGCAATTCAAACGCGGTAAACTTAAAAGAGTCGCGTCGTACCACTCCGCCTTGCTGCAGTGCAGTTCCGTTCAGTTTGTTCTTAAATGAATACAAAATCACAAATCCAGTCGCACAGTGGAGACGATACTCCATAGGCATAGGTGTCTCCACAGAGCGTGTTCGAATATTCCCTCGTCAGTACACTCTCCAGATCTCTCCATTGATACCATCTGGTCAGGAACTCCCGAGAGATTGTAATGCCATCATTCGCCAGGCACTATGACTGATGAAGTGACACAGACCTCAGATACTATCGAGGCCCACAACAAAAAGCAGGCCGCGGGTAGATGTCACAGAAAGTGACACTGCCGATCTTAGGAACGCCAGCAACCGTCCCCGTGAGGGAGTGAGTAGCTATTTCAGCAGAGTTTAATAGTTCTGGCTGCACGTTTAAATGCACGCAAGCTCTCGATGGCACACGACGAAGTTATTAGGACCTTTAGTGGGAACCGCATGAATTACATATTGATTTCCCATGGGTCCATCACGGTGCTGAGCGTTCGCACAGTGTTGCGGAGAAGGCGAGTACTGTGCTGTCACAAGTTGGTTGCGCGAACCGTATTCCTCGTGGGCACCAAATCGGCATGGAATGACGTACCTGTGTCACCGAGGCAAGGTCAGTTCGATTCAGTGCCCAGATGGATCGCAACCGCTATTGCTGTTAGAGGTGGCAGCTGTATGTACCAAATTCTGCGGTCTGAATTTCCACAAATTACATACAACTCTAACAACGTATTCTTTCTACTGTAATAGAAACGCAAAAGAAATGACTTTTGATATTTGCTGTCCTCCTTGGTGCTACAATTTTAATGACCGTTGATGCATAAGCTCACAGCACAATAAATTATTCACCCCAAAGCGCGTGTACAGTTGAATCGTTAAGCCTTTAAATATGGCAAACAACGCGCACACTATCTCTACTTGAGCATAAAGTAGTAGTGAGAAGTTAGATCTTTATATATCAAGCGGTCGTTATACATAACCATCTGTGAATGTAAAAACGTGACAGATTGGCAACAAGGGACGATCAGGTTTGGCCATGTCTATGAGCCTATTGGTGTGAAATAGCTGGGTTTATTGATGTTTCGTGGCGGACTGCCGAACGTGCCTTCAAGGTGTGGTGTATCACACGTGGCCACAAAACACGGCATCTGAACAGTGGTCGTAAAGACATTCTGACGGAGAGGGACCGGATACCTCTGTTTCGACATAAGCGGCGCAATAAGCGTCTGGTGGTGAACTGACTGTTGCAGGTCTCGCCGGTGGCGAGGAGAGAGAAGTTGGAAGGGCACACGCGAGCAGCGTAGAGAGACGGTGTTTACAGGTTGGAGGAGTGGTTCAAATGGTTCAAATGGCTCTGAGCACTGTGGGACCTAACAGCTATGGTCATCAGTCCCCTAGACTTTTTTTTTTTTTTGGTCATCAGTCTACTGACTGGATTGATGCGGCCCGCCACGACCTCCTTTCCTGTGCTAACCTCTTCATCTCAGAGTAGCACTTGCAACTTACCTCCTCAATTATTTGCTTGAAGTATTCCAATCTCTGTCTTCCTCTACAGTTTTTGCCCTCTGCCGCTCCCTCTAGTACCATGGAAGTCATTCCCTGATGTCTTAGCAGATGTCCTGTCATCCTGCCCCTTATCATTATCAGTGTCTTCCACATATTCCTTTCCTCTCCGATTCTGCGTAGAACCTCCTCATTCCTTACCTTATCAGTCCACCTAATTTTCAACATTCGTCTACAGCACCACATCTCAAATGCTGCGATTCTCTTCAGTTCCGGTTTTCCCACAGTCCATGTTTCACTACCATACTATGCTGTCCTCCAGACGTACATCCTCGGAAATTTCTTCCTCAAATTAAGGTCGGTATTTGATATTAGTAGACTTCTCTTGGCCAGAAATGCCTTTTTTGCCATAGCGAGTCTGCTTTTGATGTCTTCTTTGCTCCGTCCGTCATTGGTTATTTTACTGCCTAGGTATCAGAATTCCTTAACTTCACTGACTTCGTGACCATCAATCCCGATGTAATGTTTTTTCGCTCTTTTCATTTCTACTACTTCTCATTACCTTCGTCTTTCTCCGATTTACTCTCAAACCATACTGTGTACTCATTAGACTGTTCATTCCGTTCAGCAGATCATTTCATTCTTCTTCACTTTCACTCAGGATAGCAATGTCATCAGCGAATCGTATCATTGATATCCTTTCACTTTGTATTTCAATTCCACTCCTGAACCTTTCTTTTATTTCTATCATTGCGTCCTCGATGTACAGATTGAAGAGTAGGGGCGAAAGGCTACAGCCTTGTCTTACTCCCTTCTTAATACGAGCACTTCGTTCTTGATCGTCCACTCTAATTATTCCCTCTTGGTGTTGTACATATTGTATATGACCCATCTCTCCCTATAGCTTACCAATACTTTTTTCAGAATCTCGAACAGCTTACACCATTTTATATTGTCGAACGCTCTTTCCAGGTCGACAAATCCTATGAAAGTGTCTTGATATTTCTTCAGCCTTGCTTCCATTATTAGCCGTAACGTCATAATTGCCTCTCTCGTGCCTTTACTTTTCCTAAAGCCAAACTGATCGTCACCTAGCGCATTCTCAATATTTTTTCCCATTCTTCTGTATATTTATTCTTGTAAGCAGCTTCGATGCATGACCTGTTAAGCTGATTGTGCGATAATTCTCGCACTTGTCAGCTCTTACCGTCTTGGGAAGTGTGTGGATGATGCTTTTCCGAAGGTCAGATGGTATGTCGCCAGACTCATATATTCTACACACCAACGTGAATAGTCGTTTTGTTGCCACTTCCCCTGCTGATTTTAGAAATTCTGATGGAATGTTATCTATCCCTTCTGCCTTGTTTCACCGTAAGTCCTCCAAAGCTCTTTTAAATTCCGATTCTAATACTGGATCCCCTATCTCTTCTAAATCGACCCCTGTTTCTTCTTCTATCACATCAGACAAATCTGCACCCTCATAGAGGCTTTCAATATATTCTTTCCACTTATCTGCTCTCTCCTCTGCATTTAACAGTGGAATTCCTGTTGCACTCTTAATGTTACCACCGTTGTTTTTAATGTCACCAAAGGTTGTTTTGACTTTCCTGTATGCTGAGTCTGTCCTTCCGACAGTCATACCTTTTTCCATGTCTTCACATTTTTCCTGGAGCCATTTCGTCTTAGCTTCCCTGCACTTCCTATTTATTTTATTCCTCAGCTACTTGTATTTCTGCATTCCTGATTTTCCCGGAACATGTTAGTACTTCCTCCTTTCATCAATCAGCTGAAGTATTTCTTCTGTTACCCGTGGTTTCTTCGCACCTACCTTCTTTGTACCTATGTTTTCCTTCCCAACTTCTGTGATGGTCCTTTTTAGAGATGTCCATTCCTCTTCAACTGTACTGTCTACTTAGCTATTCCTTATTGCTGTATCTATAGAGTTAGAGAACTTCAAACGTATCTCGTCATTCCTTAGAACTTCCGTATCCCACTTCTTAGGGTATTGATTCTTCCTTACTAATGTCTTGAACTTCAGCCTACTCTTCATCACTACTATATTGTGATCTGAGTGTATATCTGCTCCTGGGTATGCCTTACAATCCTGTATCTGATTTCGGAATCTCTCTCTGACCATGTTGTAATCTAATTGAAATCTTCCCGTATCTCCGGGCCTTTTCCAAGTATACCTCTTCCTCTTGAGATTATTGAACAGGGTATTCGCTATTACTAGCTGAAACTTGTTACAGAACTCAATTAGTCTTTCTCCCCTTTCATTCCTTGTCCCAAGCCCATATTCTCCTGTAACCTTTTCTTCTACTCTTTCCCCTACAAGTGCATTCCAGTCGCCCATGACTGTTAGATATTCGTCCCCCTTTACTTATTGCATTACCCTTTCAATATCCTCATACACTTTCTCCATCTGTTCATCTTCAGCTCGCGACGTCGGCATGTATACCTGAACTATCGTTGTCGGTGTTGGTCTGCTGTCGATTCCGATTAGAACAACCCGGTCACTGAACTGTTCACAGTAACACACCCTCTGCCCTACCTTCCTATTCATAACGAATCCTATACCTATTATACCATTTTCTTCTGCTGTTGATATTACCCGATTCTCATCTGACCAGAAATCCTTGTCTTCCTTCCACTTCACTTCACTGACCCCTACTATATCTGGATTGAGCCTTTGCATTTCCCTTTTCAGATTTTCTAGTTTTCCTACGACGTTCAAGCTTCTGACATTCCACGCCCCGACTCGTAGAACGCTATCCTTTCGTTGATTATTCAATCTTTTTCTCATGGTAACCTCCCCCTTGGCAGTCCCCTCCCGGAGATCCGAATGGGGGACTATTCCGGAATCTTATGCCAATGGAGAGATCATCATGACACTTCTTCAACTACAGGCCACATATCCTGTGGATATACGTTACGTGTCTTTAATATAGTGGTTTCCATTGCCTTCTGCATCCTCATGTCGTTGATCATTGCTGATTCTTCCGCCTTTAGGGACAATTTCCCACCCCTAGGACAAGAGAGTGCCCTGAACCTCTATCCGCTCCTCCGCCCTCTTTGACAAGGCCGTTGGCAGAATGAGGCTGCCGGAAGTCTTCGGACGCCAATTCTGATTATTTATCAAAAATTAGACAGTGGCGGGGATCGAACCCGGGACCAAAGACGTTTTGATTATGAATCAAAGACGCTACCCTTAGAACTTAGAACTACTTAAATCTATCTAACCTAAGGACATCACACAACACCGAGCCATAACGAGGCAGAGAAAATCCCTAACCCCGCCGGGAATCGAACGCGGGAACGCTACCGCACGACCACGAGATGTGGGCTTGGAGGAGTGAGCTGGGTGTATGTCGTGTAGCTCTGTTGGGCCGTTGTAGTGAACTAGGCTGTTGAGTGCTGGCAGCAGTTCTTTATACGGTTTGGAGTTGAGGCACGTGCACTTCTGTTGGTATTCACAGAATCCGTGGAACGTCCGGCTACTTAGCATCGCAACTATAAAATGGCAAGGATTACAAGAAGTTTGCTTTTGGAAATACGTAGTTATGAAGCCTATGGAATTTGCTCACCGTCCTATTCACTAACAGTGTCATCGTCATCATTGCGAGGTTTGCCTAGTAAAGTTGCATCTCCAGTGTAGCGGTGATTTATATTGATTGAGTGTGTGTGTTGTCTAACATTGTGAAACACACGATTGATGTGCAGATAGTGCTCATTTACCTAACTGAATCAAATCAAATTGCAGTTGCAGATCATCTATAGGACCAGTCATTTTCAGTACGAAAACAAGTTTGGAATTAATTTTGGCCTTGGCGGCGCTTCTTCATTATCATTGTTTAGTGTTAAGATGTTTTGTGACCGTGTCCAACTTTCGTTCTAAGTTTCAGTTGTTATTCAGTTAATTATGTCTGAAAGCGCAGGAGTCACTGATCCGTACGAAGTTTATGTATCTGTCTTTTGCACGAAGTCTGTTAATGTTCAGACGCAACTGCAGTGATTGTAATTCGAGCAGGGGTTTTGTCTACTGATGTCTCGGTGTTTGTCTAGTGTTCTTTCACTTCACTTAATTATAGTAATTTACTGTATTCTCTACTTTAGGTGTGGAAGAACACCTGTAAGTTAACGGGAGTCAATTGAAAACAGACAACTGCACCACCTACGCCATTCTGTCTTGTACAGCGGCGTGTTGTCTAGTCGCTGATAAAATAATTATAATAGAAGAGCTCGAATATCGCCTTGTTGGCGATCAGGTCTAGTTGACACGGTGACTAATTTAGTTCATTTGAATAGCATTATTTTGAGGTTTTAATATACTGTTTGAAGTCTAATTATTATCAACACAGTAGTAGGTGCTCTAACCTCGCAGTTTTAAACTGAGGCCTTAATTAAAATGTGGTAACTGTTATTTGATTACACCATCGAAGTAATTGATGGTAAGCCTCTGTTGCTGGCTCCACGGTGGAGCGGTGGTTATTATATTGATAGATTGCTATTACGTTTGTCTTATATTGTAAGGGTAATATTTGCGCGGCATGTAGTAGAGTGTTTCACAACTAGCCTTGGCTGCTAAGAGTTTCTTATTCCGTGTTATTGACGCCCTTGACACGGGTGTATATTCCGCAATGAAATTTTCTCTCTGCAGCGGAATGTGCTCTGATATGAAACTTCATGGCAGATTAAAACTGTATGCTGGATTGAGATTCGAACTCGGGACGTTTTCCTTTCATGGGCAATTGCTCTTCTACCACCTGAGCTACCCAAACACAGCTCACGATACCTCCTCACAGCTTTACTTCCGCCAGTAACTCGTCTCCTGTCTTCCAAATTTCACAGAAGCTCTCTTGCAAAACTTGGAGAACTAGCACCCCTGGAAGAAAGGATATTGAGGAGACATGACTTTACCACAGCCCGAGAGATGTTACCAGAATGAAATTTTCACTCTGCAGTGGAGTGTGCACTGATATGAAAGTTCCTCTCAGATTAAAACTCTATGTCGGCCCGAGATTCGTACTCGGGATCTTTGTCTTTCACAGGCAAGTGCTCCACCACCAGAGCTACCAAGCACAGCTCACGACCCCTCCTCATAGCTTTACTTCAACAGCACCTCGTCTCCTACCTTCCAAACTTCACGGAAGCTCTCTTGCGCTGCACCTCATGTCCGTGAAGTGCAGTTCTTCCATATATGGGGATAACTACCTATTGAGGAGTAAAATAAAATTTTGTGATGGTAAATACTAAACGACTCGATTCTTCTTCAGTCAAGAAATTAAATTATTTTCAAAAGACCATTACTATTACCACAATTTTATAAGACTCTAATACTGATTATATAAATTATCAGTAATTACTTTCTCTCAATTAGTAGCAGTAACGAGATGGAGGTTACAGATTGATCACATAGTCCCCCCACTACACACCTATGTTTTGCTTTGTACCGTACAGTGCTAATGATGAAAGTGAGACACATACGTAACAAATGCTAAATATCTCAAGGAAATATCTGCTTCAAGTTGTAGGTAGTACCTGCAGTAGCCCAGATATTGCTACATTACTCGCTTCGAAACAGGTAAATGAACTGACAGCACGACACAACAGTAACTACATAAGAGCTTCTACAGTGATGTGATGTTATTATTATTATTATTATTATTATTATTATTATTATTATTATTACTGTCATTATTATTACTAACTAGTATTAGTGGCTGTGGCCATACACAAACCATTAACAGCCTGTAGTCTTCCACCTTCTACCAGTTGAGAAGTAAAGAGCGCAGAAGTCCACTGATTTGCGAGAAGTACGTTTAGTGCACATAATTCAAAATGGTTGATTTTAAATGGGGTTGCAGTGTGCAGCTCATGCAAGTGCTGTATTTGAGAGGAGTAATGCTGGAGAAGTATGTTTTTAACAAGTGCCTACCCTCACTGTGGACAATTAGCTGTCTAATCTGAGATACTGTGAGGAGCTCTTGCGATGCACTATGAATTCCTTCGTTATTGATTCTAACACACACACACACACACACAAACTAACTAAATATGAATCATCTTTCACCATTTGAAAAAAAATGGGTTCCAATAAAACCGTTTCATTCTACAGTTTTGGAAAGTGGGGGGGAGAGGCAGTGCACTCACTGGTATCGGTCTAAGAAAGGGTGGTAACCACTGGTCTAGTGTATGATTTCGCCCTGTTAAAATTATAGGGGCTGTGTTTTCTAAATGCCGGGGTGACTACATCACTTCTAATCCTGATTATATCTAAGGATTCTGTTTATTGAGCTTCTGTTTTCTTAATAGTGAGATACGTCATATCTAAATGGTATAACTTTGGACCCTGATTAAGCAAATTTCTTTTCTTAAAGGTGACATACATCACGATTAGCTAAGTTATCGATTCAGTCTATCGGTGAGTAAAGCGTTCTCTTCTCGAAGGTGACGTATGTCACGGTTTACTAAATTATACGTTTTAATGCCTGATTTAGTTAAGGTGACCCACGCCATGTCTGAACTTTTGGATGGTCATATATATACCAGTCTTTGATGGACCTGAAACTGTATGGTCAGGACCTATTATAACATCGTACCATTTCCATGGGCTAGTGTGAGTAATGTTTTGATAAAAGATTTTTTTAATTTTTTTATTGAGATCTTTTACACTATGTTGTTGCTATTTATAAGCCAATAGCTTACCCCTCTCTTCACCTGCTACCCTCTTTCATGTCAGAATTGTTGAAGACGATGAAATGAAGATCCATTTCAGCATTTTAGCAGAGAACATTACGACGGGAACAGCGTGCAGGAACAGCATGCACTGAACATCTGGAGTCCTATGAAGACGACAACAACAAAGTTGAGAGGGCTGGATGAATATGTGAGTGGATTTCTAAAACTCCATTACCCTATTACAGCTCGAATGTCCTGCAAAATCACCTGACCTAAGCCCCGTAGGAATTATGTGGGACACGTAGAAACAATATGTAAAACGCCGACATCAGCATCACCTCCATCTGATGGAATTACACAATGAATTCCTCAGCAATAGGATTACCTGGATGCGGTGCACTTACACAAGGTTGTTGACTCACTTCCTAACTGAATCGAAGCGGTTACCAAGCCCACGTGCGAAATTACACGGTATCAAATTATGCTTGTAATGATTTCTCTGCGGTGGTCTAATGTTTTTGTTCGGTGAGCTTATCTCTCAAGGGTTTTCGCTGAGTTATCAGGCAGCGCTAATGCGAACTGTCGTTTACTTTATGCGAGTCGGCAAGTACAGCGCAAAAAGAATGAGACACACATGCATTACAAAGTTCTCCAAAAGCCCGGGTGACGAGCGAATGCGACTGAAAGGACCTTGAAGCTGTCGCGGCAGAACTCTCCCGCGGTGTTGTCACATTGCTGATACTTTGCGACAGTTGCAGACTTCCTGAAACTCTGGAGGGCGGATTATATTTTCTCGCCGAGTCCCGTCTGGCACAGGCAGCCGTGGCCACTCTCCCCAGCGAATCTCCCTGCACAGGGCGGCACAGCGGCGGCAAGATTGAAAGCCGGCGCACGCGAGTGCGAATCGAATCTCGGTCCACTCTTCGCATCAAATAGAATGATAGTCCCCATCTGTCGAGGAGCATTGCCACCCCGCCTGCCGGCCTGTATTCTCCCGCCGCGGGGCACACGTGCGGAGCAAGCGGAATGCTCCATTACTCCCGTTCAGAGCCCCCGTCTTGGCATGGCAACCACTCGGACTTACGGCGTCCGCGCCGAATGCGACCATATTTCATAAGAACTTCCTACATGACCGTAGGGTATGAAGTACGTAATTTACACGCTTCTCCTGGGTGCATAATGTTTTCAAAGTTCTACTAATCAACCAGTCTGTCTCGTACGTCTCACGAAGTATTTAAAATTACGAGGGGCTTTCAACAACTAATGCAAAACATTTGTATCTCTCGGCTAGTTTCCGCCGAAAAATCACAGAATTTATTGTGAAAAGTCGTGGTACACCTCCACTTCAGTTCCTATAGTTCCAAGAAATTCATAGGTGGCGGCGTATGCGTAGCCTTCAAAATGGCGTCTTTAAGGGAGGAGTGTTTGAAACAAGGAGCTGTCAGTGTCATTGGGTTTCTTTTCTCAGGAAAACCAGCGCATCGTAGATATTCATAGGCGTTTCCAGAATGTCTACGGGTACTTGGCACTGAACAAAAGCACGCTGAGCCGCTGTGATAGGCGTCTGTCATCTTCGCAACAAGGTCGTGCAAATCTCTCGGATCTCACGCGAGCCAGGCGGTCGCACGGACCCGTGACAGCTGCAATTTTGGAACGTGCAGACATTCTCATTCGAGTTGATCTATTGATGACTAGCAACAACTCGCTGCACATTCGGACCTCTCTGTTGGTAGTTCCAACTCACTCGACCATTTGGCGCACACAGAGGTGCGTCCCCGCTTGGTTCCTTGCCGCCTAACAGAAGATCGCAAAGAGTAATGAACGATGGTCTGTATGGAAACGTTTGCGCCTTACGAGATAGATCACAATTCTGCGCACCCGAGAGGAGCTGGCATAACTTCATTGGACTGTGAAATTACAGTGAAATCCAGACCATTAGCTGCTTACAGGCGATGATAAATATCAACGGGGACAAGAGAAAATTTATGCCCCGACTGGGACTCGAACCTGTGATCTCGCGCTTACAGGGCAGGAGCTCTATCCGACTAAACTATTTTTTAAACACATGTTGACTTCTTTATTTTTTAACAACACTGCACTAAAAGAACTTAAGACTGTTTTTTAATCCTACTTGTACGAATAGCTTTCCATACCCACCATACTTGCTCCGAACACTGCGAGAGGGCTGTACAAGCAATGATCACACGCACAGCACAGCGGACACACCAGGAACCGCGGTGTTAGCCGTCGAATGGCGCTAGCTGCGCAGCATTTGTGCACCGCCGCCGTCAGTGTCAGCCAGTTTGCCGTGGCATACGGAGCTCCATCGCAGTCTTTAACACTGGTAGCATGCCGCGACAGCGTGGACGTGAACCGTATGTGCACTTAACGGACTTTGAGCGAGGGCGTATAGTGTTCATGCGGGAGGCCGGGTGGACGTACCGCCGAATTTCTCAACACGTGGGGCGTGAGGTCTCCACAGTACATCGATGTTGTCGCCAGTGGTCGGCGGAAGGTGCACGTGCCCGTCGACCTGGGACCGGACTGCAGCGACGCAAGGATGCACGCCAAGACCGTAGGATCCTACGCAGTGCCGTAGGGGACCGCACCGCCACTTCCCAGCAAATTGGGGACACTTTTGCTCCTGGGGTATGGGCGAGGACCATTCGCAACCGTTTCCATGAAGCTGGCCTACGGTCCCGCACACCGTCAGGCCGTCTTCCGCTCACGCCCCAACATCGTGCAGCCCGCCTCCAGTGGTGTCGCGACAGGCGTGAATGGAGGAACGAATGGAGACGTGTCGTCTTCAGCGATGAGAGTCGCTTCTGCCTTGGTGCCAATGATGGTCGTATGCGTGTTTGGCGCCGTGTAAATGAGCGCCACAATCAGGACTGCATGCGACCGAGGCACAGAGGGCCAACACCCGGCATCATGGTGTGGGGAGCGATCTCCTACACTGGCCGTACACCTCTGGTGATCGTCGAGGGGACACTGAATAGTGCACGGTACATCCAAACCGTCATCGAACCCATCGTTCTACCATTCCTAGACCGGCAAGGGAACTTGCTGTTCCAACAGGACAATGCACGTCCGCATGTATCCCGTGCCACCCAACGTGCTCTAGAAGGTGTAAGTCAACTACCCTGGCCAGCAAGATCTCCGGATCTGTCCCCCATTGAGCATGTTTGGGACTGGATGAAGCGTCGTATCACGCGGTCTGCACGTCCAGCACGAACGCTGGTCCAACTGAGGCGCCAGGTGGAAATGGCATGGCAAGCCGTTCCACAGGACTACATCCAGCATCTACGATCGTCTCCATGGGAGAATAGCAGCCTGCATTGCTGCGAAAGGTGGAATTACACTGTACTAGTGCCGACATTGTGCATGCTGTGTCAATAAAGTTTCCCCTTCATGGGACAATGAATTCACGGTGTTCTTATTTCAATTTCCAGGAGTGTATCAACGAGAACTTACGACATGGGCAGGGCAGGCATCGGACAATTGTGTAAGTTACAAATACGCAGGAAACATATCAGATCGCGGATATCAAGTATGAGAGATGCATGTGCCGCATATGGGAAACCACAGTGCAGCAGTACCAGTGCTTCTTGGATTGAAGCTCGCGTACGCAAAGCACTGCTGCTCTCGGTGCGAGTGGAACAGTTGATAGAAAAAATCATTAATACTGGAAAAAATACCTGCTCGGAATTAATTACTGTGTGATGCGAAGAATGTGGTGAACTTTCCTCTTCACACGCCTATCTCTGTTGCACATTAAATTGGTTCTCGCTATAAACTTTGTGAATGCCGCAAACGAAACATAACGTAGATTAATGTATTTGCACCTGGAGTTTCCAACGATCAGTGAACCAAAAATAAGAGAAGCAACATTTTTAGGACAACAAAGCAGGAAATTAATGTGGGATGAACATTTCCTTGATTTCATGACTGTTGCCTAAGGGATTACATGGCTGTATTTGATAAGAGCCTACAACAAATTCTTAGACAACCATAGGGTAGATAATTATTGCGATATTCTCCAAGAACTACTGAGTTCGTAGCGTGTCGTCGTTGCTTCACGTTGGTTGGTTTAACCTCAAAGTGCCCCACACGTGACGCGAAGCTTAATGCAAGATGCAAGCTTCCAGGATTTAGCTTGCTTAATGCAACATTTCACAGAAGTAATAATACTGCAACGTGTGTGTGAAAAAAAAAGACACAGATGAAGCTGAAACAATAAGCACAAACGTGAACAATAATTTATTTGCCTCCAAAATGAAGATTGCAGGCACTGAAATTACAAATATCTATAAGCCTCCAGCACAGCCTTGTATCTTGAATGAGGCCATCCAGATCACCCAAAACCATTCTGTGATCCTCGGAGATTTTAACAGCAGAAGCACCAACTGGGGATACGCTTTTACTGACAAAGAGGGCCAAAACATGTCAGAGTGAACCGATAATGAAGATCTCTTCCTGTTGTACTATGCCAAAGCTAAGGGCTCCTTCCACTCAGCTAGAGGGAACAAAGACTACAACCCTGGTTTATGTTTTGTCCCAAAGGACTCATCCGGAAGACCTCTGAAGTGCAGCAGGGAGATTCTAGACAACTTGTCACAAAGGCAGCACAGACCAACACTCGTCAAAGCCGGCCTAGAAATGCCTGCCATCACATCAGTCCCGTTGCCACGCTGGAGCTTTACCGAATCCAACTGCTCAAAATTCACTAGCAAACGAAAACATAATATACAGTGGATACCATCTAAATTGGAAAACTATAAGCGCGTTACGAGATTAGTATGTGCCATCACAAAAAAACATATCCCAAGAAGACAAAGGAAGGCTTATGTCCCCGGCTGGAATTCAAAATGTAACGAGCTATATGAAGAATGTAAACTCAGCGGTGACGCTGAAATCACTGATGAATTACTAAATTCCCTAGACTCAGCTAGAAGAGAAAAATGGATCAACCTCGTGGACGAAACAAATTTTCATCATTACGGCTGAAAAGCATGGTCTCTTGTATGGAAACTTGATATCAGTACACCTAAATTCAGTGCTAAGTGATCCAAGCAAGATGCAACAGGATAACAGGATGCAATAGCAAACATATTAGTTAGTCTGACAAAAAAAGCTACGGGCAATTACAAGAAAGAGGCAAAAAGAATTCAGTCACAATTAAAATCAAAGATGTCCGAGGAAGAAGCAGTTTCTCAGTTTCTACTTAATATCACGGCTGTTGAGTTTTTATCTGCGCTAAAGGGAGTAAAATCAGGAAAAGCAGCGGGCTAGATGATATCTATCCAAAATGTCTATTACACTGTGGTCCTCTAACAACAGAATGGCTTGCTAAATTTACAATAACATCTTACGCAACGGACAGCTACCGCCAATATTCAAAAGAGCTAAAACTGTCGCAATACTGAAACCTGGGAAAAGAGGAAATAATGCAGAAGATTATAGGCCTATTGCCCTCCTGGGTGTTTGCTGTAAGTTGCTGGAAAGAATAATATATAATAGAATCTCGGCTACAACCCTAGATAACATACCAACACAGGAAGCTGACTTTAGACCACAGCGCAGTTGTACCGACCAGATGCTGGCCCTAACAAATGACATAAAAGAGGATTCAGGTTAGCAAGAAGACCGTAGCTCTGTTCGTGGACCTGACATCAGCATACGACACAGTTTGGCGATGAGAGACGATCCTCAAATTCCTTAAAATAATCACCAGTAAAGAACTTTCCACTCTTCCGAACAACATGTTGGCCAGCAGAGCTATGGAAGTGCACCTAAATGGCAAAGTAAGCATACCTTGCATACTGAATAACGGATTACCTCAAGGATCGGTCCTTGTCCCATTACTGTTCAACATATACACTGTGGCTGTAGCAGCTATTACTGTTAGAAAGCTTATAAACGCTGACGACCTTGCACCGACAGCCCAGTCCAATGACTTTGCAGCAGTAGAAACCACACTCACAGAAGATTTTGAGACATTCGACAACTTATTCAAAACCTGGAAACAGACGTCAGCAGCTTCCATCTGAGCAACGTACAAGCCATCTATATTCCTCAAGTTCAATATCGTGGCCACCTGCTGAAGTTCAGTCCTCACCCTAAATATCTAGGAGTCATCTTGGATCGATCCTTGACTTGCAGTGCACATCTAAGCAAAACAATCAAAAGCCGTAACAATATTCTTCACAAACTCAGAGGAAGAGGCTGGGGTCAAACTGCATCTACCCTCAGAACTACAGCACTTGCCCTAGTATACCCAGTAGCTTAATACTGCAGCCCAGTAGAGGCTTAACGGTACCCATACAAAGAAGGTAGGTGGCCAGCTGAATGACACAATGAGGAATATATCAGGCACCATCCAGTCTACTCCTCAGAAGTGACTTCAGGTACTTTCTCACATTCCACCTCCTCTTCTCCGAAGAGCATTATCACTGAAGAAAGAATGCCATAAGTGCTGTGACAACCACTCTAACCAATACATGAAAACTGTCTACATGAAGATCTCAGGCTGAAATCTCGGAATCCTTCTTGGATTCTAGGAAAGAAGCAAGACCAATATTATTTTATAGTAAGTGAAGCTTGGCGCAGAGAATGTCTGTCTTCAAACCCAGACAGATCTGGATTAAATCTCAGGCACAACCAAGTAACCCCCGGGTTTGAAGCAACCCAGGAAAATATGGACATCACTTAACAGGATAAGAACCCAAAAAGGCAGATGTCAGTTTCGGAAGCACGATAGGAAGATTGCTGATAGCTCATTCTGCGACTGTCCTGACGTGTCTCAGACCATCAGCTACATCGTTATGGATTGCCCACTTCGAAGGTTCAGTGGTTCAATGGAGGAGATCCATCAGGTCAGTGACGAAGCTGTGGAGTGGTTAATGACACTGGACATCCATCTGTAATAATACTGATGTTACTCATAGATAGAGGTCTAAACCTATATATGGTTTTAAATATGTAAATAATTGTACATTGTATTTTGTAACACACTGTATCTTCAAGCCGTGCAAAAATATTTACCGAGTTCATATCGCCTTGTGGGATGTAATTACGAAAAGTGAAGTTATTGAATGCTAATCTGGTATTTCTGTGGATAATTTTGGCATCGTTAGTGATGAACATGGGTGACATTACCAGTAGGACTTTTCCCAAATGGAATTCAAATGGAGTAACGCAGTGCTGTCGGACTACCGTTGGTCCAGACGTATATATATATATATGAATTGGATACAGAAATAATGAAATTAGATCTAGGTTCAAGGGCTAATTATTTCCCAAATAGTTTATACCTTTATTGTAACTGGAAAAGATTGTTTTATCAGTGTTATTCGAGGCATATATCAATTCAATACATAGAAAAACAATAAAGAAGCGTCTAAGGGAAACGTTCGGTCAAGAGATTGGATTAGTGGGAAATCTCAACAGATTTATCAGCATACTGAGGAAACCTCTGACACTTGCAAGGAGAGATGTTTAAAATTTTACTGTCACGCTCTGAGAATGAATGGCGACAGGCTCATCAATAACATTCTCAATCTTCTCATCGCTGTCAAAGTAACGATTGACAGCCAGAAAATGCGCCGGCCGCGATGGCCGAGCGGTTCTAGGCACTTCAGTCCGGACCCGCGCGAGCGCTACGGTCGCAGGTTCGAATCCTGCCTCGAGCATGGATGTGTGTGATGTCCTTAGGTTAGTTAGGTTTAAGTAGTTCTAAGTTCTGTGGGACTGATGACCTCAATTGTTAAGTCCCATAGTGCTCAGAGCCATTTGAACCAGAAAGTGCAGAAAACTGGCATCACAAGGAGCATGCTACTGGACAGAGACGCATTCAGAACAGTTGTCACGAATCTTCAGTCTCTAGACTAGCCGATGATTGGAACCTTTGGAACTGGGATGAAAAAAATGACTCTGAGCACTATGGGACTTAAATTCTGAGGTCAGTCCCCTAGAACTTAGAACTACTTAAACCTAACTAACCTAAGGACATCACGCACATCCATTCCCGAGGCTGGATTCGAGCCTGCGACCGTAGCAGCAGCGCGTTTCCAGACTGAAGCGCCTAGAACCACTCGGCCACTCCGGCCAACCTGGGATAAAAGAACGGTGTGGAAAGTTAATCGAGAAAAAGATACTGGTCGAAATAGGAAACAACCTCGGTCCTTGGTTGTGCTTAACGATGTATGAAAACTGAAAAATCTAGAAAGTTCTTTCGTCGAAGGTTAGCAGATCTTCCTTTGACTACCCAGCTGTTATTTCTGTTTCCCCTGCTGTTCTGTTATGATTCTCTTCATTAGTAACACACACAATAGTAAGTAAGGAATGGTGCATTCTGCTGAAGAAAATAATTTGCTCTTTCTTTACTCATTATGTCATACACGATTCACCTAATTTGCACGACATATTCGACATTTCATATCACGAGCGACTAGAGCATGGAGAAGGAATGTGGTCGATAAAGTGTTGCATCGGAATATATGTACGGAAAAAGAGAATTATGTCGACTCATGTTTTCTAATTAAAGCGCTGACAGATTCTAGCCACGTAGTTAACTATGGAAATTGCCATACCAACACACTTGTTGCTACTATAGTATCTAGGCGGCACCTTCTGATAAATTCTGTCAAAAACATCTCACACATACTTCCTACTTCATGAACGACAAGGCGTTGCCGAAATTGTTTACACAATACTGCGGAATTACCCGAAAATAATAAGTCTGAACCAGTAAAGACAGTGGACGTTGTCAGTCATGCACGAGTGGTAGCATTAAGAGTGCAGCGGGAATTCCACTGCCAAATGCAGAGAAGAGAGCGGGTAGATGGAAAGAATACATTGAAAGCCAGTATGAGGGAAAAGATTTGTCTGAAGTGATAGAAGAAGAAACAGGAGTCGATCTGAAGAGAGAGGGGATCAAGTATTAGAATTAGAATTTAAAAGAGCTGTGGAAGACTTAAGATCAAATAAGACAGAAGTGATAGATAACATTCCATCAGAATTTGTAAAATCATTGGCGGAACTGGCAACAAAACGACTCTCCACTTTGTTGTGTAGAATGTATGAGTCTGGCGACATACCACCTGCCTATCTGAGAAATATCATCCACACAATTCCGAAGATTGCAAGAGCTGACAAGTGCTAGAATTTTCAGCTTAACAGCTCATGGATCCAAGATTTGGACAAGAATAACATAGAAGTTTATCCGTGGTCTAGGGGTAGCGTCTTTGATTTATAATCAAAAACGTATTCGGTCCCGGGTTAGATCCCCGCCGCTGCCTAAATTTTGATAATAATCAGCATTGGCGGCCGAAGACTTCCGGCATATGACGTCAGCCTCATTCAGCCAACGGCCTTTTCAAAGAGGGGCGGAGGAGCGGATAGAGGTTCAGGGGTGGGGTGGGAAATTGCCCCTAAAGGCGGAAGAATCAGCAATGATCAACGACATGAGGATGCAGAAGACAATGGAAACCACTGCATTAAAGAGACGTAAATTGTATCCACAGGACATGTGGCCTGTAGTTGAAGAAGTGTCATGATGATCTCTGCATTGGCAAAAGATTCCGGAATAGTCCCCCATTCGGATCTCCGGGAGGGGACTGCCAAGGGGGAGGTTACCATGAGAAACAGATTGAATAATCAACGAAAGGTTAATTTTCTACGTGTCGGGGCGTGGAATGTCAGAAGCTTGAACGTCGTAGGAAAACTAGAAAATCTGAAAAGGGAAATGCAAAGGCTCAATCTAGATATAGTAGGGGTCAGTGAAGTGAAGCGGAAGGAAGACAAGGATTTCTGGTCAGATGAGAATCGGGTAATATCAACAGCAGCAGAAAATGGTATAACAGGTGTAGGATTCGTTATGAATAGGAAGGTAGGGCAGAGGGTGTGTTACTGTGAACAGTTCAGTGATCGGGTTGTTCTAATCAGAATCGACAGCAGACCAACACCGACAACGATAGTTCAGGTATACATGCCGACGTCGCAAGCTGGAGATGAACAGATGGAGAAAGTGTATGGGGTTATTGAAAGGGTAATGCAGTATGTAAAGGGGGACGAAAATCTAATAGTCATGGGCGACTGGAATGCACTTGTAGGGGAAGGAGTAGAACAAAAGGTTACAGGAGAATATGGGCTTGGGACAAGGAATGAAAGAGGAGAAAGACTAACTGAGTTCTGTAACAAGTTTCAGCTAGTAATAGCGAATACCCTGTTCAAGAGCTTTGGAGGACTTACGGTCAAATAAGGCAGAAGGGATGGATAACATTCCATCAGAATTTCTAAAATCAGCAGGGGAAGTGGCAACAAAACGACTACTCACGTTGGTGTGTCGAATATATGAGTCTGGCGACATACCATCTGACTTTCGGAAAAGCATCATCCACACAATTCCGAAGACGGCAAGTGCGAGAATTATGGCACAGTCAGCTTAACAGCTCCTGCATCGAAGCTGCTTACAAGAATAATATAGAGAAGAGTGGAAAAGAAAGCTGAGAATGCGCTAGGTGACGATCAGTTTGGCTTAAGGAAAAGTAAGGGCACGAGAGAGGCAATTCTGACGTTACGGCTAATAATGGAAGCAAGGGTGAAGAAAAATCGAGACACGTTCATAGGATTTGTCGACCTGGAAAAAGCGTTCGACAATATAAAATGGTGCAAGCTGTTCGAGATTCTGAAAAAAGTTGGGGTAAGCTATAGGGAGAGACGGGTCATATACAATATGTACAACACCAAGAGGGAATAATAAGAGTGGACGATCAAGAACGAAGTGCTCGTATTACGAAGGGTGTAAGACAAGGCTGTAGCCTATCGCTCCTACTCTTCAATCTGTACATCGAGGAAGCAATGATGGAAATAAAAGAAAGGTTCAGGAGTGGAATTAAAATACAAGGTGAAAGGATATCAATATACGATTCGCTGATGACATTGCTATCCTGAGTGAAAGTGAAGAAGAATGAAATGATCTGCTGAACGGAATGAACAGTCTAATGAGTACACAGTATGGTTTGAGAGCAAATCGGAGAAAGACGAAGGTAATGAGAAAAAGTAGAAATGAGAACAGCGAGAAACTTAACATCAGGATTGATGGCCACGAAGTCAATGAAGTTAAGGAATTCTGCTACCTAGGCAGTAAAATAACCAATGACGGACGGAGCAAGGAGGACATGAAACGTAGACTCGCTATGGCAAAAAAGGCGTTTCTGGCCAATAGAAGTCTACTAATATAAAATACCAGCCTTAATTTGAGGAAGAAATTTCTGAGGATGTACGTCTGGAGTACAGAATTCTATGGTAGTGAAACATGAACTGTGGGAAAACCTAAACAGAAGAGAATCGAAGCATTTGAGATGTGGTGCTCTAGACGAATGTTGAAAATTAGGTGGACTGATAAGGTAAGGAATGAGGAGGTTCTACGCAGAATCGGAGAGGAAATGAATATGTGGAAAACACTGATAAGGAGAAGGGACTGGATGATAGGACATCTACTAAGACATGAGGGAATGACTTCCATGGTACTACAGGGAGCTGTAGAGGCCAAAAACTGTAGAGGAAGACAGAGATTGGAATACGTCAAGCAAATAATTGGGGACGTAGGTTGCAAGTGCTACTCTGAGATGAAGAGGTTAGCACAGGGGAGGAATTCGTGGCGGGCCGCATCAAATCAGTCAGTAGACTGATGACCCTAAAAAAAAACATCGAGGAAAACGGGAAAGAAACTTGAGAATGCGCTAGGTGACGATCAGTTTAGCTTTAGGAAAAGTAAAGGCACCTGTGAGACAATTCTGACGTTTTGGTTGATAATGGAAGCTAGACTAAAGTACAATCAAGACACGTTCACAGGATTTCTGGACTTGGAAAAAGCTATCTACAGTGTAAAATGGTGCAAGATGTTCCACATTATGAGAAAAATAGGGATAAGATATAGGGAGAGACGCGTAATATACAATATGTACAAGAGCCAAGAGGGAATAATAAGAGTGGATGACCATGGAAGAAATACTCGAATTAAAATGGTATAAGACCGGGATGTAGCCATTCGCCCCCACTGTTCAATCTGTACATCGAAGAAGCAATGATGGAAATAAAAGAAAGGTCCAGGAATGGAATTAAAATTCAATGTGAAAGGATAGGAATGATACGATTCGTTGATGACATTGCTATCCTGGGCGAAAGTGAAGAAGAATTACATAATCTACTGAATGGAATGACCAGTCTAATCAATAAATAATATTGACTGAGATGACATTGAAGGAAGACGAAAATAATGAGAAGTAGCAGAAGGGAGCACAGTGAGAAACTTAACATGAGGATTAATGATCACGAAGTAGATGAAATTAAGGAATTTTGCTGAATGGCAACAAGGTAATCAGTCACGGACGGAGCAAGGAAGATATCAAAAGCCGACTAGCCCTGGCAAAAAGGACATTAGTGCCAAACGAAGTCTACTATTATGAAACATAGACCTTAATTTCAGGAAGAAATTACTGAGAACGTACGTTATGAACGCAGCATTGTATGGTAGTGAAACGTGGACTATGGGATATCGAAGCATTTGAGATGTGGTTTTACAGACGAGTACTGAAAATTAAGTGGGCTGATAAGGTAAGGAATGAGGACATTCTGCGCAGAATCGGAGAGGAAAGGAATATGTGGAAAACACTGAAAAGGGGAAGGGAAAGGATGATACGATATCTGTTAAGACATCAGGGAATAGCTTTCATGATACTAAAGAGATCTGCAAGGGGAAAAAACTGTAGAGGAAGACAGAAATTCTAATACATCCAGCAAATCACTGAGGAGTAAGGTGGCAAGTGCTACTCGCAAATGAAGATATTGGCACAGGAGAGGAATTCGCGGCGGGCCCCATCAAACCAGTCAGAGGAGTGATGTTTCAAGAAAACAATGTAATGTAGAGTTGTAGAGTGCTCTCAAGCCACTCTCAACCAAACCGACTCACACAGCCACGTGGAAATGCGCTTAAATTTGTAGCCACTACTGGTTTCAGAATAATCTGGAAGCTGTGACCAGTTATCCGTCAGGTAAGTGTACTGTTCAGTCCAGCCACTGTCAGTGATCCATGACCACACCTCGATGGTGACGGCATGTTCAAATGGACGTAAGTGTGTATCGTCAGTATTTACGCCATACCAGGTGTTTCATGCAGCGGACAAGTATCTCTCTTAAAAACGGGAGAAATTCGTATGTGATGCACTTTCATACCTTTGGACTGGTTCATATCCACTATTCTGGTTCTCTTCAACTCGATGAAGCACATCCACTTTATTGACGACACAGTGTCGTTATCATGGAATACCTTATTTTTATCTCTTCGCTCTGCACATGCAGATTTCACCACAGCGGTTGCTCTACCCTGGCAGGAAATGCCATTACACGATTCTTAGTAAACAAGAATTTTACTATGATATTAAGATATCGCTGCACTCTGATCATGTTTACATAGGCAAATTAGCTGCTCTACTAAACTACTCTCTTTAGGGCGACTGGTGACGAATAAATCGAGGAGGCATCTCGTATGCTGAAGACATCTTGTCACACCATGTGATCGTATCACATCAGACAATTCTATGTTATTGATAACAAAAAAATGGTTCAAATGGCTCTGAGCACTATAGGACTCAACTGCTGTGGTCATCAGTCCCCTAGAACTTAGAACTACCTAAACCTAACTAACCTAAGGACATCACACACATCCATGCCCGAGGCAGGATTCGAACCTGCGACCGTAGCAGTCGCACGGTTCCGGACTGCGCGCCTAGAACCGCGAGACCACGGCGGCCGGCTATTGATAACATTTAACTAACATAAAAATAAATAAAATTGTGTTAACGTCGTGAAAGCCAATTGTGCGTCGACATACTATATACTACATGAATCGACTGAACAGATTCAAAATACGTGCACATTTGATAGATGTCAATACGTACGTCATAATGGCAGTCGTAAGTACATCATCTCGGCCTGGTGCGAGTGAACACTGGAAACCCTTTATCACCGTGTGTCGTTATAGCCGCTGCGAAAAACAGTAATTTGTAAACAGACAAGAAAGGACTTGAGCGTACACAGAACTGGACTCGCATTCCATATGGATTTAATTCGGATCTCCATCTTAATATCTGTATATGTGATTCCTGTGCGTCCCCTAAATCATTTATAACGAATGTCGTGTTGGTTTCTTGGAAACGGAGTTCATACCCGTGTTCCTTTCACCGCACATGTGACCTGCCACGGAGAAGCTCGCCGTTTATAGGATGTTAAATCCTTATACCAGTTTTTTCGGTTTTCAGTGGCAATAAGCAAATCATAAGCGCGAGAACAAGATTATCTCTTCCTCATAGTTCTGCAGGTTCCACTGCGTAGATTTCCATCAGGCATAGCCACTACTGTGTTGGTTGCTGTAGTTTGTGGCAGCGAGTTGGCGAATAATTTCCACCTGGATCGTAGTCACTCGCCACAGCTCATCGACTTCAGAGAGGGCTGGGACTAGAAACTGGCACATTGTTCTAGGGTACTTCGACGAGCAGTTATAGCATTAAACTGCTTATTCTTACTGTACCTGTTTGCTGCATATTAACAGTTCGAGTCCCTTTCGTAGATTGTTCTTACGAAAGCCGTAAAATTAGACTTAACCTGCACACTGTTCTAGCTATTGTGCCTGGATTCAAATTCGGGTCAGGCAGCAATTTTCATTTAACAAGAGAAATGAGAAATATATGGCGAACTACTTTTCCTCTCGTACATTTGAATACTTTAGTATAGTAACGAATTTATTCGAATGTTGTTGTAATCATGGAAGCGCTGATTCTCCATTTACATGTTCGGAGGAATAATTCTCTCAGGGCAAACATTAGAAAAAGGAAGTAAACTTAGGGCTTTACGTCTCGTCGGAGGCGAATGTCGTTAGAGACATTTTACAATTCCTTCGCTTGCCTTACTACCAGCAGCACTCGGCACGCTTGAATGGTCATCCATCCAAGTACTCGCCGAGCGCGACAGTGCTTAACTTCGGTGAGCGAATGGGAACCGGTCCAAGATTTCAGTTACACATTATAACTGAACGTGGGAGTCATAAATGTTATATTTGAAAATATTTCGTTCGTAGGAATCTGGCCAGCTGTGTATTTTTGAAAAGAAACGGTATCATAGGCCTTAAGCTGAGCACAGATTAAAAAATCACAATGTTAACCGTAGACGCCCTCTATAGCTAACTTGCAGCCCTTCGCGCATTTTCTCGCTGCTGTCTACAGGCAGTCCTATCAAACTACTCTGTTACGTAAAAGGTAGTATACGTGAATTTTCCAGTTCGAAAAATTACTTGCCAGTAGTGAGATGTTTTCATCTGAATCACCGGTAGATTCCATTCGCTTGTTCAGAGAGGTCGGCCATCTGTCAGGTGCCATATGTCCGGCAACAAGTACGGTACTTCCCCTACCACTCCCATGCACCCCAGTGAAAGGAAAATAATAAAAAAGAAACAGGTTATCGTTCACTTTTTCCCAGCGAAAACAAATCAGTACATTGTGCAGCGTCCGACGTGTTAAGTGTTACTGACGTTCTAAGAGCAAAATAAATTTTAGTTTCTGTGTGAGAATACTACGCCATGCTTAAAACAGCTAGTTCAAAGTCTACTCATATAAGGCAGTGGCTGCAAGATTTTCCGCATTATACAACAGATGGGAAAATTATTTTCTGCCAAGCATGCAACAAGGAGGTTAGTTGATGTTTATCTTAGACGTCTTATTTTCCTGTCACTTAGGATTCTTTTTTTACCGCTATGCTTTAGTACTACGAAATACTCTTCTCTTATTAGGTTAAGAGTGTTAAGAAATCTCACTTAACTCAGCATGCAGATGGAATCGCACATAAAGCTAATGTTGAACGAAATTCAAAATTGAAGCAAACTCATTTAGCCAATAAATCTGGTGGATCCTCTGAAAAAAAAAAAAAAAAAAAAAAAAAAAAAAAAAAAAAAAAGTTCTGCAGTGATTTGTGTCATGCACTTGTGGCAGCAAACACACCCTTTCGTAAACTAGAAAACCCTATTTTCAGAGGTTTTCTTGAGAAGTACTGCCATCAGTCTATTCCTGCAGAGTCGACTTTACGTAAGAATTACGTGGATTCAGCTTACAATGCTGCATTGCACAGAATCTGAGAAGATTTTGGAGAATCTTGTATATGGATTTCTGTGGATGAAACTACTGACAGTCTTGACCGTTACATTGCAAACCTGATTATTGGCAAGTTAGATCCAGATGCTCCATCCAGGGCTCATTTAATTTACTGAAAACAGCTTGCAAAAACTAACCGACGAACAATAGCACAGTTTGTGAACAATGGGCTTAAGGTGCTATACCCAAACGGAGTGGATGAGAATAAGGTGCTTCTGGCCGTCACTGATGCTGCTGCATATATGATAGCAGCGTTTCAACTATTAAAAGTATTCTACCAATTGATGCTGCACGTAACTTGTGCAGTGCATGGGATCAACCGCATAGCAGAGCAAGTAAGTCTACAATTTCGTAAAGTAAATAAATTTATATCTATGGTAAAGAAAATTTTTGTTAAGGCACCATCAAGAACACAGGCATTCAAAGAACAAGTTCCAGATGTCCCATTGCCGCCAGAGCTTTTTGTCACCCGCTGGGACACGTGGCTGATAGCAGCAGAATACTATAATACGCATCTCTCAGCTGTCCAGAAGACGGTTGAAAATATACCGGAGGATACTGCATCCGTAACTGCAGAAATGGAATTTCTTAAAGATTTTTTACGGAGATCTTTGCCTTGCAGGAACTCAAAAATATTTGGAGTTATGTTCAACACTAAGATGTAGATTGCTGTGCTCTGTAACTGTGTAAATATTCATTCTCCTTGTTTTAATGACTAATTAGATATTCATACTGTTAACACTGTGTATTTTAATTTATTTTTATTTTCTCTGCATCATTTTTACTAGAGCTTATTTTAGGTTTTATGTAGCCTAAATGAACTACTGAAGGAGCCTATTTTAGGTGCCCAAAACACACTTTTTTACGACCTAAAAATCCGTGGTCTAGTGATGACGCATCAGATACAGCTGCAATGGAAAGAAGCAGGATAAAGATATTTGAAATAGAACCAGATGTGACTGTTTCTTATGCTCCGCATTCCGTAGAACCAAAGCATTCGATTTTTGCTTGTGGATTCTCAGTGAGTGAAAACCATTATACGTTCATCGCAGACGCATGCTAGGATGCAAAAGAGAACGGTTACCGCAATCTCACGCTATGTCAGAAACAGCAATATACGCTCGGAGATAATACGGAGAAAACAGAAAATTTTGTCTCTATACCTGTAATCTGTTCACACGTACGAATACTTAGAGCACTGTGCATCCTTAGTAGAAGACAGCGTTTGGTACATATTTTCTAACTACAGTTTTAGTTTACATTATCTTATCTTGAAAACAGATCATTACTTAACGAGTATCTCTAGGTCCTTAGATTATGACATGGCTAGTGGTGTACAGTACTTCTCAATTTCAGCAACTCAGTACCGACATTTGAGTCCTACAAAATGTATAAAGTAACAATAGTTGTGTACTTGTTCACGAAAAATAGTTGCAGAACGGGTCATGTATGTAGAGACAAGGCTGGGGAACAATGCGCGATCATGATGTGCATGATCAGTTTTAAACGTACACAGACTTTAACCATGTTAAAGGGATTATTGTTCACTAATACCAGAAAGAAGACTGTAAGTACCGAAATAAAACTCTGCTAGTAAGTACTAACTAATGATTGCTGAGAAAGACTGCAGTAATAGTTAATAAAATGTCCCGCGCTATTATGCTATGCTCAAGTGGATGTCACACTTAAAAACAACATTTAGTCTGCATCTGTTCAAAGCAGCCGTGGCTTCTTTAAGTGTCCGATTCACACTCTGGCTCACTACTGACTGCACAAACTTACGTTTACGCTTGATTCCGCACAGTGGCGTGACCTCACATGTTTCGAATACCCGAGGACAACTGGGCGTTGTCGACTGCCGTCGTACGCTGTTGCTTTCACCCATGGAAGAACACTGGTACACGTCTTCTTCGGCACCGGATCCACATGGCATTCAGTTTCACGCCCTCCTCCTTCTTGCTGTAATTCTTGGAGCATTTGCAATGCCTCTGCCCCCCCCCCCCCCCCTGTACAGTCTCTCATGGTATCAACTTGTGGCTGCTAGTAATTGAGTACAATCAAAGTGAATGTGATGGTCTCTTGGTTGCGAAGCAGGGTCCGTAACGTTGGGTTTAAATGTGAAATCCATCCGACCACAATATAATGGCCATAATGATGACATTTCCGGCCTTGTAAATTCTCTCATAATGGGGTTAATGTTCAGTAACATGGTTCAAATGGCTCTAAGCACTATGGGACTGAACATCTGAGGTCATCAGTCCCCTCGACTTACGAGTACTTAAACCTAACTAACCTCACACACATACATGCTCGAGGCTAGATTCGAACCTGCGACCGTAGCAGCAGCGCGGTTCCAGACTGAAGGGCCTAGAACCGCTCGGCCACAGCGGCCGGCAGTAACATGAAAACTGTAATTTTTGTTACGTATCAAGCTCCTCTGAACTCTGGACGTCGGCAAAGAGCAGCTGTTTCAATTACTTCCTGAAATTGTTAGCCAGCATCAGATTTCTCCCACGTGTCTTCTGTGCTCGCTGCACTGGATTTCTGTCCGTCGTTTTAAATGGTTTATTACAGAGGATTGCAACTGCGTGTGCGTGTTTGTGTATGTGTGTGGTAGTTCTTTCGGTAATTGTACGAATGTGTTTGAGAGGGAAGGAATTAGGTTTGGTGTGAGGGAGAGTAAAAGAAATCCCTAGAGGAAAGGAGATGGGGTGGGGTGACGGCTTGTATGAATTCATTTCAGTTTCCGTGGAGCGCAGCCGGATGTGTCGTACAATGCCAGCCACTAGGTACATGAGCGTGCTAGAGACAGAGAGAGAGAGAGAGAGAGAGAGAGAGAGAGAGGTGTGTAACGGGTGGGAGAGCGAAAGAGAACAGGGATATGTGAGGAAGAATTTTTGTGAATTAATTTTAATGTCTGTGTAGCCGTTTTTATTCTTTTAACTTGACTTCTCTAGTGTTACAACCCTAAGGGCGCTTCTGAATGCATTGTTGAGCATCATAAAAACGCGATAATAATAGTCACCGTGAAAATGTAGATGTGAAACAATAGACAATAAATTAAATGTGTGTGTTACCCAAACGTACCTGTGTAGAAGCTACAGCTGCGTAGACATGAGAACAAGGGTATATTCTGTGCCACAGTATGCAAATAGGGCAGCATATAGTTGGTGTTAGCCGCGGTAGTATATCGCCCAGTACACAACTGCAGAGATCACTACATCTGCATCCAAATGTGCAGGAAGTGACATTGTAGAGCTGAAGAGACGAGCCCGTGACGAAAGGCGCAGATCGCCTACGGATTTCTCCGTCTCGTTTATTGATGGTGCCAGATAAGAACTTCCGCCTGTTGAGCATGTTAGAAAAATCGGTCGGCCGAGGATTTCGTAGGCTACCCTCTTCGTGGGTGAATAACATATGGTTATGGTTCTTATAACGAGTATCATTCTTGGCTCTACCAGCCCAGAAACTAGTAATCGATCCATCGTAAACAATTTTGCACTCAAATTCCATGATATTTTACAATTATTGATCATCTGTGGCTCTCGTTGTAGCCCCAGAATTCTTCCAAGTGTATTAACTACATCTATGTCCATATTCTACATACCAACGTCACGCGAATGACAGAATGTACACGCAGTATTGTAGGATGGGTCACACGAATGTTTTGTAACCAGTGTGTTTTGTAGTCAGATTTCACTTTCCTTCTTACCGACCAACGAATCAAGACTGCCACGTGCTTTACCTACGACTGAACCTATGTGATCATAGCTATTTCATATCCCTACAAACTGTTACACCCACGTATCTGTACGACATACCCCAACAGCGATTCATTGATTTTGTAGCCATACAACATTCTTTTCGTTATATGAGGAGTAGAGTTTCAAGTTTCCGAATATTTAAAACAAATCTCCAATACATGCATAAATTTGACATCTTATCAGAATGTGACTGAATATTTGTGCGGCTTTCTTCTCTCACTTCATTGCAGATTCGCAAAAAAAAAAAAAAAAAAAAAAAAAACTGAGGTTATTACATTCTAAATGAAAACAAGAAACAAGGCATCACATGGAATTAACCGAATTAAACGGAAATCGGTGGATGTGATGCACAGACAAGGAAATGATTACAATTTCATTTAAAAAAATGGATGTGTAATTCAAGAGGGCAGGCTTCACTAATTGAGCAAGTCAATAATAAAGACCAGACACGTCTTAGATCTGGAATCTCATTGGCTGGATAAACTGTCTTCTTAAATATGGGTCTTGGTTCAAACCAATGCATAGAAATTGTTACTAAAGTGATTTAAAAACAGAAATACAAACACTGAAATACCTATTCAGCGCCGGCCGAAGTGGCCGTGTTGATCTAGGTTGCTGCAGTCTGGAACCGCGAGACCGCTACGGTCGCAAGTTCGAATCCTGCCTCGGGCATGGATGTGTCTGATGTCCTTAGGTTAGTTAGGTTTAACTAGTTCTAAGTTCTAGGGGACTAATGACCTCATAAGTTGAGTCCCATAGTTCTCAGAGCCATTTGAACCATTCGAACCTATTCAGCGCAATGTTTGAGAAACTGTTATATCTGATATAGATCAGCCGTCATACTTCTTGTGGTAAATGATTCTTCGACAAATTTTGCCAAGCTGGTTGGAACAGAGGCAATGTCACTGGTATCACAATCGGAATCATCGGCTTTCAAATACCCTACTCCACATTTGTGATTTAAGTTTTCTGTGGTTCAGCTTAATACATTCGGGAAAATAATGTGACGGTGCTTTTGAAAATATCATGATAGATTTATTTTTTGTCTATTACCAGCCGAGACTGAGTTCTGTCGCCAGTGATCAGGTAGTCAATGGGACGTTATATCTCAATATCTCTCTTTCGTTCTTGATGTTATTTGCGCTATGTTTCCATGCTGACTGTCTTGGCACCACAAGCATTTATGCCAATCATTCCATTCTCAAAATGAATTTCTCTGCAATGTGAATACAACATTAAGGGTTTACTAAACTTCACCTTTTGAATCTGACAGAAATGACGATGTTTAACGCAGATACCTAGGTGGTAATATCCTATTATTAGCGTTAGTTTAAATTTCAAAGTTACTTCTAATATATTGCCCGATCTAAGTAATCAAAGAAGTAATAGTCCTTAATATTACTTTTGCTGCTCAATCCAGAGACTACTCAATCCAGAACTAAACGGAAAGAAAGGGACACGAAGGCTGAACAAAACTTACTGGCAGCTCGTAGGACAAAAGATGAATTAATAGACATTTGTATACTTCTTTCTGTAAGAAATTTCATTTGTCCGGAAAACTGATCGCAAATTATGGTTTTCCCAACAACTATATTCCTTCAAAAATGTTATTACTTTTCAAAGGACACGTGCAATTAACGCTGCTGGCTGTAGGTTACTTTTCTGATACAGCAAACCCTATCCCTTCTTACAAAACTACTTGTGTACTCAGCAGTTCACTATCAGGTGTCTGGCAGAGGGATCATCGAAACACTTTCACACGATTCGTCTATTGTTGCACTCCTTAAAAGCGCTCGGGGAATATGAACAGTTAAATCATCTCGTGCAAGCTTTGATGTCTCCCAATTTATTGCCATTTTCATTTCTCCCTATGTACAGGGCGACAATTGCTGAACTTTATTAAAAAAAAGTAAATTAGTGACAGACTGCGAAGTGCACACATTTTGTTCAATATATAAACATCCTACAGATATTCGGATTTAGGTTGTGAAACGTTCGATATACCTGCCATCGATGGCGATTCTGTGGCGCAGACGACCAGCAAAATTCTGCACGGCGCAATGAAGTGTCGGAAAATCTGTGCTGTCGATGACCTCTGAATGGCTGTTTTCTGCTCAGCAATGATTTTGTGGTTGTTGCTGTACTCTTTGTCCTTAATATAAACCCACAAACAGGAATCACCTGCGTTCAGATCCGGAGAATATGGCAGCTAATCGAGGTCTATGCCAGCTGCCTCTGGGTACCCCAGAGCAGAATGCGGTCCCCAAAGTGCTCCTCCATGACATCAAACACCCTCCTGCTTCGATTGGGTCCCACTCCGTCTTGCATGAACTGCGCCTTCTCCAAATCAGGGTCACTTTGGATAACGAGTGTTAACTCATCTTCCAAAACCTTCAAGTACCGTCACTATGCCATCGTGGAATATCGCACCGATTATTCCGTGACTGGGCACCGCACACCGCAAGGTCACCCATTGAGGGCGAGAGGCCTCTCGATCACGAAATACGGATTCTCAGTCCCCAAATGCTTCAGTTTTGCTTATTGATGAAGCCATACAAATGAATGTGAGTTTTGTCGCTAAACCAAACTGTATCCACATCGAAGTCCTGTTCGTCAATTCTGTGGACAATAGCCGGCCGTGGTGGTCTAGCGGTTAATGCGCTCAGTCCGGAACCGCGCGACTGCTGCGGTCGCAGGTTCGAACCCTCGGGCATGGATGTGTGTGATGTCCTTAGGTTAGTTAGGTTTAAGTAGCTCTAAGTTCTAGGGGACTGATGACCACAGCAGTTAAGTCCCATAGTGCTCAGAGCCATTTGAACCATTTTTTTTTTCTGTAGATAATAACGTTGGCGAAATACAATCGCTGTTCGATGGTTCTGGGGCTTTATGGTTGATGGGTTTGAATTTTGTATGGGGAGAGATGCAGGTCTTCAACAACAATTTCTCACAGCATCTCCCAGTTGATTTCCACGTGTTGATCAGCTCGTCTGATTGATTTCCTATGGCAGGTTTGAAACACAGCGCGTGTCTTATCGATGTATTGCGGCATTTTCACCCCTGACGTTGCCAACACTGTTATCACAAACAAACTTGCGAGCCAAATTCCTGATTGTTAGCACACTTGGATCGGTTGTCTTTAACATGAACTCGCTGGCAAACTTAATTTTTGCTGCAGTTTCGCTGTTATTGCAAATGGCTGACGACGACAGGGTGCGTGCGCATGCGCAAACTAATATCCATCATGCCCCACCGCGCACTTTGAACGTCCTGGTGCAAACCATTCAGACGTTCAGACTAATTTATTCACATAGTTCAGTAATTGTGACCCCCTAAGTTGACCCCAACAGAATATTTTTTCAGTCGGAAGAGAAATTTCGTGAGAAGATCTCCCCACAACGAAAAAGCCTTTGTTTTTAATTATTGTCGCTCCAACTCGCGTACCTTACGTTACACTCGCTTCCTGTGTAGCAATAGCACCGAATTAGCGGCCCTTATTTGAACGTTTTCGTTGTCCACCGTCTACCCTCTCTAAAAAGTTCCCATGCTGCACAGAAATGCTCTAGCAGAGGACGGACAAGCATAGTTTAGGCAGTCTAAAGGGATCTGAGGCATTTAAGTGTTCTACCAAAAAACTGCAGTCTTTGGTTTACCTCCCACACTACATCATCTATGTGGGCATCCCAGTTTAGGTTGTTAATAATGCCAACTCCTGGGTATACAGTTGAATTACCAGGATGTCGATTACCTCACACTTGTCAATACAAAGGGCACACCGCCACTTTCCGTGCCATACAAAAAAAAACCTTGTCTAAATTATTTTACAGTTGGTATTGCTCTTCTGGTACTGACAATGATAATAAACAGTAAATGACAGCATGATACGCAAGCAATCTGACAACGCTTTTCAGGTTGTATCCTAAATCGTTTTTGTACGTTAGGAACATCAATGAGCCTATAACACTTACTTGGGAAGCCTGCGGCCAGTTTTGTTTTACTCGATGACTTTCCGGCAATTGTGACATTTCTGACTATAAATCACGAATCTAGCCACACAACAGAGATGGTACGCAATTCTATTGCAAACCCCTTGTGTTTAACGATTTCTAAAACTTTCATGACATAGAGAAATATGGAATGGATTTGGGACTTCTTGTTGACAGCACTCATTGCGCCATGAGAATAATGCTCTAATTGTGTTGCACACGAGGGACATTTTTTGTATCTTTGCTAACTGCCAATAGACCGTTTTCTTCGAGGTTATTCATAATGTTCGAACACAACACATGTTCGAAAATCCTACAGCAAGGTGAAACTATTAGAAGCATCTCGCATTAAAATTCGCTCTAACTTCCTAGTTTCTGTAAAATTCGCCCGTCTTGGGGATTTGGTCTTATTATAAATTTTTTTTTCCTTGCTTCTGCCACAGTGTTATGACCTGTTTTGTGTACCACGACGGGTCGCTACCGTCTCTTATTACTTGTTATAAGTCTCACGTTTGTGTCGATACTATGTCTTTGATTCATGCCACATCTGATCTACCCCTATAATGTTATTTCAGAAGGAATGCGAACTGTCTCTTAGGAAGGGGTCAAGCGAATTTATGTCTGCTATTTTAAGTACATACTCGCAAGGTTTGTCTCTGGCGGGTTTGGGTGTTATGGGATTCAGTCACACTACAACTAAGTAGTAGTCATTAATCCCTGTGTCCGTCATGATGCTCCCTATCTGCTCAGAGTTATTTGTTGCTGAGAAGCGAAGTATGTTTTCGCAACCGTTTACATTGTGAGTCAGCTTCTGAAGTATGCCTACCGCCAGCTCTGAAGATGTACTTACGCCAACACATACATAAATGGTCGATTGGCGTCATTACTTACAACACTGAGGTGACAAGGTCGTGGGACAGTGATATACACATATAAACATGACTGTAGTGTCGCGTACAGTGCACTAGGGGGTTGTCAATTGTACACAGGTGATTCACGTGAAAAGGTTTCCTTCGTGATTGTTGCCGAACAATGGGAATTAACAGACTTTGAACGCGGAATGTAAGTTGGAGCTAGACCCATGAAAAGTACAATTTCAGAAATCGTTAGAGAATTTAACATTCCGACGAACACAGTGTCAGGATTGTACCGAGAATATCCAATTTCAGGCAGTACCTCACGCTACTGACAACGCAGTGGCTGACAGTCTTCACGTAAAAACTGGGAGCAGCGGCGTTTGCGTACCGTTGTAATTGCAAAAAGACAAGCAGCACTGCTTGAAATAACGGTAGAAATCAATGTGGAACTTGCGACGAACGTACCTGTTAGGACAGTGGGGCGAAATCTGGAGTTAATGGACCATAGCAGAAGACCGACGCGACTGCCTTTCCTTTAGCAAGGCGTGGTCTGCAACGCCTCTCCTTGCCTCTTGATATTAGTTGGATCCTAGGCGACTGGTAAACCTTGATCTGGTCCGATGAGGATAGTTTTCAGTTCGTCAGAATTGATGGTAGGATTCGAGAGTGGCAGGAAGCAATGGACCCAAGTTGTTAGCTAGGCACTGTGGCAGCTTCATAATAGTGGAGGATGTGTTTACATGGAATGAAGTGGGTGCTCTAGTTCAACTGAACCAATCATTGACTGGAACTGGCTATGTTCGGCTACTTGGAGACCATTTGCAGCGACTCATGGACTTCATGTTGCAAAACAACGATGGAAGTTTTAGGGATGACAAAGAGTCATGTCACCTGACCGCTGTTGTTCGCGATTAGTTTGAAGAACTTTGTAGACGATTACAGAGAATGATCTGGCTACCTCTATCCTCGACCTGTTTGACCGATAGCTAGTAGATATACGGAACATATTCCCACCAGAAGTGGTCACGGTACGCGAGGTTCGACCTTCGCTGAACATCGTGTACAAATGGCTCACGCGCCTAATCCCCCGGCCAGTACCGAGCTGCTTGATTCTGAAGTTAAGGGTACGAAATTAGACATATTAGAAGAAGTGGAGATGACAAAGACTGCAGCCTTAACGACCAACTCCAGTTAAAAAACAAAAATTTTTTCGAAGGTTTTATCCCCTAGCTCAGTGCTTCATATTCCACCATACGACACAGAACATAGCCGATGCATTCACGTGGTCGCTTGGTGTCACGGATGGTCAGTTCGTTCAGTCACGCTTAAGTTTAGTTATGACAGCTGCCCTTACAAACATCAGCACACTAATACAATATACATGCTTTTTTTTCATTTAACGCCTTATAATGAGTGATTATTACATATGTTCACAGTATTCTCACTTCTTACAAGCTCCATTATTTCTAATATTGTCCAAATAGCCATTCCCACTTAGTTATAACTATCCAAGTTGAATATGGTGATGTAAGGATGTTTTTAGTCGTATTCATCCTAGTCCGAGCTCTGGCTTAAAATTAGGAAATGAATCCTTAACTTTTTTTTTTAAAAACAAAGTGACGTCTCACGTCTCTTCACGCATATACACATAACTTTGCATATCATTCTGGTAACACGTGATAGCACTAATCACTTTAAACTCTGTCGCTCAATAGATAGTAAGGGCAATGGAAGTGACGTTTTACGTCCTTTCATGCATGTATGTTAAGACCGTTACATTATTTGACCTTTCACGTCAACAGCTATTAGAGCATAAAGGTAGTTTGTCTGTTTTAAGCTATATGCGTTCACAGACCTCACTTGATTAAGCTTCATGGTTCAGTACCTCAACTATCTGTTTTTAAGAAAGTAGTTTAGCTTTAGGTTCTTTGTACAATATTTTGGTACATATCCGACAGTACTATTCAAAATGACCTCTATCGGTCATTAAATATAAAGAGCGATGCAGGTGACGTTGTACGTACTTTCACGAAATTACATTAAGTGTGTCATACTAATTTGACCCTTTTCTGGTCAATAACGCTTAGAATTTAATACAGTAACTGTACACGCTTATCCAAGCGTAGTCATAACATACTAGCACGGACCCAAGTAATTGAAAAATGGGTTATTCATCCTCCAAATTTATAGCCTGCGTAAAGCATATGGTATATTGTCCGTCCTGCGTGCATGCGTTTTGACCATCCGTCGAATATGCTAGCCCACATATATAGTTTTAGCATACCCACGTTCTAGAGTTCTATAAAATCGCCCTCCAGCTATGAAATTATACATAGAAACGCATTAGCTTCCTGCCCCTTCGACCCGGTCATCAAAAAATGGTTCAAATGACTCTGAGCACTATGGGACTTAACTTCTGAAGTCATCAGTCCCCTTGAACTCAGAAATACTTAAACCTAAGTAACCTAAGGACATCACACACATCCATGCCCGAGGCAGGACTCGAACCTGCGACTGTAGCGGTCGCGCGGTTCCAGACTGTAGCGCCTAGAACCGCTCGGCCACTATGGCCGGCCACCCGGTCAGCGGATCACGTTTTATGCCAATCAAATGGAAGAAGACGATTTCTCAATTTGCACATGCGCGTTGCTTTCCGAAATTCTCACAGCCTAGCTGCTGGCGCCACCTCAGTTTACCTGAGAGCCCGCGGCCCACCGAACGTTGGCTGGGGTGAGGAAGCACCCTTCTGACGTGTGAGCTAAGTACAGCTATTGACATGGTAAACACGTACCGTTTATTTTACATTTTATGTAAGTCTTTTGACCTTTTGGGCATTCTGCATTAATTTTGGACCATGCCTCTTTAGGCAGTTTGTAGTTTTAGTGTGTTCCAAAGAAGGCGTGATTACCCGCGCCGAAACCTAGGTCAACTTCCGGTTTCTATTTTTTGCAGTCGAGGCGGATTCTTTATATTCATTAACATATACACTATTGCTCACGCGCTGCAATGTTAAAAGTTCTCAAGTACCAGGATAAGTTTACTGTATTCCTCACGCCGACAAACTCCCCAGGTTTTAACCCACTCCAGAATCTGTGGGACCACCTCGTGAGACTGTTCTCGCCATGGATCCTCAACCGAGAAACCTAGAGCAGCTCGCCACGGCACTGGAGTGGACGCAGCTGCACATCGGCGACTGTCCTGTCAGTACCTAACTGACTCTCTTCCTGCGCCGGCTGGTGTGGCCGAACGGTTCTAGGCGCTTCAGTCTGGAGCAGCGCAACAGCTACGGTCGCAGGTCTGAATCCTGCCTCGGGCATGGATGTGTGAGGTCCTTACGTTAGTTGGGTTTAAGTAGTTCTAGGGGACTGATGACCTCAGAGGTTAAGTCCCATAGCGCTCAGAGCCATTTGAACCACCTCTTCCTGCACGTCTCGCAGTCGTCCCCACCGGAAAGCGTAGTTATTTCGGTGTTTGACAGGAGCTAACATTAGTGTGACTGGGCGCTGTGAAATTGTTAAATATCTCTCAAACTAATACGCTATCAAGTACCACGCTCCTGTGGAGATGTTGACCACAACTATTTTACATGGAGGAAATACAACGCAGAAAGAACGTACCGGGATTACGTAGGAATATTCGGCTATATCCATTTACGAGTGACTACCAAATCTGCCGTTTTAAAAGTGTTCGCTAGAGGTCAGATACTTGTATTACCATTTAGTAGGAGGTTAACATTGTAAAGGGGAAGGAACGCACTAGGGAATCAAGTATGGCTAGATTACGTATGGATCAGAAGATTAGCTAAAGCAATATTATTTAGTGTCAGTGACCACTAGACAATGTCATTGCGTTGACGATTGTTCAGAAAAGATAAGGTTAATATAAGTAACTAGTACCAGAAGTGCACAAGAGACAGAAGCGTTGAAGGTCTCTCAAGAAAGGCAATAGCTCACATCACCAGAATGAGGTTACGGGATGATAAATGTAATAGGAAAGCCAGAAAACACGGTCGCTCAGAAATGATAATAGATGCAGAAAAGGCGAAATGGCGACCGGAATATGTAAAACTTTGAAGGACTTACCTGTCCCAGAGTGAGACGAAAGAAGAGTACAGTTTGATGTAGAATAAATAGTTAGCATGCTGAAGTTTGGAAGGAAGCAGCACTAGTTGTGGAGCGTGTGTAACGTGTGCCGGGTTGTGTGGTCAACAAAGCAATCGTTCCGGTCCAAAGGGGCACGATCAGAAAGTTTCGGGCCAAGGGTAGAAACATTTCCTACACGTCTAAGCTTATAAATTGTTCTCATGTCGCCGTCATTAAAGTACCGATTGTTGCAAAACGTCGCTGTACAGGGTGAACCGGCCGGGATGGCCGAGCAGTTCTAGGCGCTACAGTTTGGAAACGTGCGACCTCTCCGGTTGCAGGTTCGAATCCTGCCTTGGGCATGGATGTGTGCGATGTCCTTAGGTTAGTTAGGTTTAAGTAGTTCTAAGTTATAGGGGTCTGATGACCTCAGAAGTTAAGTCCCATAGTGCTCACAGCCACTTGAACCATATACAGGGAGAGTAACGAACTGTTGTCACCTAGAATAACTCCGAAACCTGTAACGTTTGTGGTGCAAATGTTGCATGGGACAACGAGGGCAATGATATGATGTAAGTTATTTGTTGCTAAGTGGTACCGCGTTAGAGATATGAAAGTCAACTTTTTTTTTTTAATAGGCTCCTAAAGTTTGGTACTTATTTTCTGATAGCGGCTACCGAGACGAATCCAGTGATGTGTAACAGTGAGATCTTTGAAGGTCAACGAAGGTCAAAAAGGTGGCATGAACATCCGTTTACAGAAGGTGTTGGAAATGATGACCACTGGTATCAATGCACTGCTGCAATCTTATCATGGATTGCGTGGTATTCCTTAACACTACGGCACTTACCGAAGCACATGCTCTGACAAATCTCTCCTGTATATCACGAAAAAAAGTAAATATTCGCCGAATACGGGTTATCCATCTAAAGTGCCATTGACATGTTAATACAATTCGATGGTTTCGCAATACAACACTAATACAAACAGTAGGGCTAGTATCGTCGAATCAAGCGAACGTGAATAATGTATTCCATCGAAGAACAAGTCGATGTGCTTCTCATTTACGGAGAACACGAACGAAACTCAGTGAGAGCTAGAGACGTATACGCTGAAAGATATCCTCAACGTACTCACCCTACACGTGGCCCATTTAAATATGTGTATGACAAATTGAACATAACTGGATCTTTAACGCATGGTAAAAATATCATGCAAAGGAAAGTTACTAACCAGGAAACTGAAATTGGTACCTTTGTCACTGTGGTTCGAGATCTTTGTGTAAATTCACGTCAAATCGCAAGGGAATCTGGAATGAGTCAGAGTAGTGTTGTTTGTGTTCTGCATCGCCATAAATATTATCCTTACCATATCAGTCCACACCAAGAATTAACTGGTACGGATTGTATGCGTCGTACTGAATTCTGACAATGGGCCCAACTTCAGATTCAGAGGAATCATTTATTAATTTGATTTTATTACACTGACGAGGCTACATTCATGAACCATTGGAATGTTAATTTGCACAACATGCATTATCGTGCAACTGAAAATCCATGTTTGCTGCGGTAAATTGCACACACCCCTATTTCAACGAGGGATGGTAGGAAGTACACCAAATTTCGGCAAGAAATATTAGGTCTGTTATTAGAAGAAACACCTTTAGGAACAATGAATAGAATGTAGTATCAACACGATGGGTGTTCGGCACATTTTCGCTGATGGCTAGAAATGAGTTGCAGAGACAATTCCCAAATCGTTGGATTGGACGCGGAGGAAACGTGTCGTGACCGACTCGTTCGCCAGACTTCGTGCCTCCGGATTTTTTCCTGTGGGGATTCGTAGAGGACATTGTTTATAAAAACGTTCCAACTACACCTGAAGATATGCCAGAGAGAAATGTCAGAGCATGTGCTTCGATAAGTGCCTATGTGATCAGGAATACCACTCAGTCCATGATAAGAAGATCACTTTGAACAACTGTAAATGGAGGTTCACGCCAAATTTGCGACCTTCCTTGACCTTTCTTTTATACATCATTGGATTCGTCTAATTAGCTGCTATCAGAAAATAATTTCTAATCGTGGCATCCAATTAAAAAAATGTTGACCTTCATATTTGTGAAGCGGCCCCACCTAGCAACAAAAATCCCACGTCATATTATGTCCCACATTGTCCCATGTAATATTTGTACCACAAACTTTCAAAATGTTGAGATAGCTATATGCACTATGGGACTTAACATTTGAGGTCATCAGTTCCCTAGACTTAGAACTACTTACACCTAACTAACCTAAGGACATCATACACATCCATGCACGAATCAGGATTCGAACCTGCCACACTTCCGGACTGAAGCACCTAGAACCGCTCGGCCACAGTGGCTGGCACAAACGTTTCAGCTCCTATCATACTTTCGGAGTTATTCTTGATGGCAATAGTAAGTGACCCACCCTGTATAATACTGGGACCGAGGCATCTGGGGTGCATGGAGGGTCATAGACGACAGGTCTGAACGACGGCTGTACGGATGTGTACGAGTGAACAGACGTGTAACTGTTGAGCAACTGACCACGCAGATGAAGCAAGGGCTAACAACAGGCCACGTTGCTGCGCGTGGGCCTCCGCAGAAGGCGCCTGGTCCGTGCACCCATGGTGATCACTGTTCACTGGCGACGAAACCTGGAATTTACGCTGAAACCGGAGGCCCTCTGAGTGGCTAAAGGTGGCCTTTCCAGATGAATGTTTTGTGCTCCATCGGGCAGATGACTGTTAGCGTTCATGGCGCGAAACCTCTGAAAAAAAAACACTGCAAAAAAGGACAGAAGGGTGATTGCTGCAGAACGGAGCTTTATGGTCTGGGGAATGTCTGTGTGGTATTCCATGGATGATTCTGGAGGGCACAACGGATCTGCAGAAGAATATATCTATCCCTGGAGATCACGTCCAACCCCACATGCAGTTTGTCTCTCCTCGACTTGATGCAATCGTCCAGCTGCACAACGCAGCGTGTCACAGTTTGCTACGTACGTGATTGGTTCGAAGAGCTCCAAGATGAGTGTACCGTCTTCCCTGGATACTAAACTCCCGAGATTTAAGCCCACTGAAGCAATTGACAGGAATGGAGGAAAGAAATACAATAGAAGAAGAATGGGTAGCTTTGAGGGATGAAGTAGTGAAGGCAGCAGAGGATCAAGTAGGTAAAAAGACGAGGGCTAGTAGAAATCCTTGGGTAATAGTAGAAATATTGAATTTAATTGATGAAAGGAGAAAATATAAAAATGCAGTAAATGAAGCAGGCAAAAAGGAATACAAACGTCTCAAAAATGACATCGACAGGAAGTGCTAAATGGCTAAGCAGGGATGGCTAGAGGACAAATGTAAGGATGTAGAGGCTTATCTCACTAGGGGTAAGATTAGATACTGCCTACAGGAAAATTAAAGAGACCTTTGGAGAAAAGAGAGCCACTTGTATGAATATCAAGAGCTCAGATGGAAACCCAGTTCTAACCAAAGAAGGGAAAGCAGAAATGTGGAAGGAGTATATAGAGGGTCTATACAAGGGCGATGTACTTGAGGACAATGTTATGGAAATGGAAGAGGATGTAGATGAAAATGAAATGGGAGATACGATACTGCATGAAGAGTTTGACAGAGCACTGAGAGACCTGAGTGGAAACAAGGCCCCCGGAGTAGACAACATTCCATTGGAACTACTGACGGCCTTGGGAGAGCGAGTCCTGACAAAACTCTACCATCTGGTGAGCAAGATGTATGAGACAGGCGAAATACCCTCAGACATCAAGAAGAATATAATAATTCCAATCCCAAAGAAAGCAGGTGTTGACATATGTGAAATTTACCGATCTATCAGTTTAATAAGTCACAGCTGCAAAACACTAACGCGAGTTCTTTACAGACGAATGGAAAAAACTAGTAGAAGCCGACCTCGGGGAAGATCAGTTTGGATTCCGTAGAAATGTGGGAACACGTGATGCAATACTGACCCTACGACTTATCTGAGAAGCTAGATTAAGAAAGGGCAAACCTAACCTACGTTTCTAGCATTTGTAGACTTAGAGCAAGCTTTTGACAATGTTGACTGGCATACACTCTTTCAAATTCTGAAGGTGGCACAGGTAAAATACAGGGAGCGAAAGGCTATTTACAATTTGTACAGAAACCAGATGGCAGTTATAAGAATCGAGGGACATGAAAGGGAAGCAGTGGTTGGGAAGGGAGTGAGACAGGGCTGTAGTCTATCCCCAATGTTATTCAATCTGTATATTGAGCAAGCAGTGAAGGAAGCAAAAGAAAAATTCGGAGTAGGTATTAAAGTCCATGGAGAAGAAATAAAAACTTTGAGGTTCGCCGATGACATCGTAATTCTGGCAGAGACGGCAAAGGACTTGGAAGAGCAGTTGAATGGAATGGACAGTGTCTTGAGAGGAGTATATAAGATGAACATCAACAAAAGCAAAACGATGATAATGGAATGTAGTCGAATTAAGTCGGGTGATGCTGAGGGAGTTAGATTAGGAAGTGAGACACTTAAAGTAGTAAAGGAGTTTTGCTATTTGGGGAGCAAAATAACTGATGATGGTCGAAATAGAGAGGATATAAAATGTAGACCTTCAATGGCAAGGAAAGCGTTTCTGAAGAAGAGAAGTTGGTTAACATCAAGTACAGATTTAAGTGTCAGGAAGTCATTTCTGAAAGTATTTGTATGGAGTGTAGCCATGTATGGAAGTGAATCTTGGATGATAAATAGTTTGGACAAGAAGAGAATAGAAGCTTTCGAAATGTGGTGCTACAGAAGAATGCTGAAGATTAGATGGGTAGATGGCATAACTAATGAGGAAGTATTGAATAGGATTGGGGAGAAGAGAAGTTTGTGGCACAACTTGACCAGAAGAAGGGATAGGTTGGTAGGACCTGTTCTGAGGCAATTTTGCATTGGAGGGCAGCGTGGAGGGTAAAAATCGTAGAGGGAGACCAAGAGATGACTACACTAAGCAGATTCAGAAGGATGTAGGTTGCAGTAGGTACTGGGAGATGAAGAAGCTTGCACAGGATAGAGTAGCACGGAGAGCTGCATCAAACCAGTTTCAGGACTGAAGACCACAACAACAACAACAACAACTGGTATATGGGGGACCACCTCGATCAGGCCACGGATCCTCAACGGAGAAACCCAGTGCCTCTGGCCAACCAATATGAAATCTAATAAAATATTAACATTTTTTAATTGTGGTGTGATGATCCTCATCAGTTACCTGTGGGCAATGATACCACTCAGAATTTCCTTTTAAATTGGTTTTCACGGGGATCAGTTTGACATCACGAATAGTGAATGTGACATAGAATAATCCTATTTCTATCAATGATAATATAACGAAAAAGTAGACCAGCAAGAATACCCTATGGGCCTTTGCTGAACAACAGAGATCCTTACAGCAATGGGAGAGAAATGTGAAAAAATTTCAGGGAAACTTAGTATCTGCTAATATGTAGTAGGAGAAAGATAATTGCGAAACATGAAATTATAGTTTCATATAATGAGCTGTAGCGTACTTATTTATTTATCTTTGAAGCCAAACAAACACAGAGGAAAGTGACAGTATAGCTGTGCACTCGGGAGTTCGTACCTTGTCACGTACAGAATATCAGCTGTCTTACTATAATTAAAGCAGCTAATCGAAGGATGATATTATAACAGATCTACGTGAATGTGCATGGCTACGTCCAACTATTCCAAATAATTAAGTCGAAAAACGTCCATGTGTCCCTTGTACCTCAGCTTGAACGACCTTCTAGTCTCGGTAAGGTAGCCGCATTGCTTGTATTACAACGAATCTTGTAGATATCAACTTTATCACACTTATCAGTCTCCTGTTCCAAATTATTCGTTAACTCTGAGCGTAGCGTGATTCTGGCTATAAATGCAGTATCTACTTTAAACGGCTTCGGAATTTTAAATTAGCCAGTAGAACAAAACTGGTGAAGATTAGTAGAATGAAGAACGCACATTTCGGAATTTCAAAGAAACAGTAAAGATGTGAAACAGTAGTGATAATGGTGAAGGAAAACTGTGTAGCTTAACTGTAGGAAAGCACTCTTTAGAAACAGAATGGTACAAGCTGAGGAAGCTTTTGTCTACGAAATCAATCAATTGCTATGAAATACGTGGTGTGACAATAAAGTAATGAAACTGATTTTCTTTACAAGATGTGGCAACCCTGCAGGCTAGCGTAGGCACAATATATTTGACCTTGGTCTCTAAGCTGCTTCTAGTCTAAGAGGCACATCGATGCAACTGCTCAGTAGCGAGTTGTGCTGTATTAAGTTAACACGTGTTTGTGTCTCTCATAACGGAAATTGAACTGCATATTATTTCGCACCGGTATGTCATTTCTTTATGCGAATTAATTGGGTGAAAACGAGACGACAGCTTACAGTAAGCTTCAGAAGACTTTTGGAGAGGCGGTCATGCCAAGAGCTAAAGTTTTTCGTTGGCATAACATGTTTAGTGAAGGCCGAACGAATGTTGAAGATGAAGACTACAGTGGACGACCATCAACCTCACGGACGGATGTCAACTTGGCCAGGGTGCATGAACTCGTACGATATGATGGAAGATTATCCGTGAAAATGATTGCAGAAGAACTGAACATCAACCGAGAAACGGTTCATCTACTAATAACTAAATATCTTTGTATGAGAAAGATTTGTGCAAAAATGGTCCCAAAAAATCTCACACCACAACAGCGATAAACACGGAAAAATGTGGCAGCTGATCTGTTAGAGCAAACGGAAATCAATCTAGAATTGTTGAGCCGTGTTATCACTGGTGCTAAAATTTGGTTTTTTCAGTATGGTCCAGAGACAAAACGCCAAAGTTCGCAGTGGTGCTCAAAGGGATCACCAAGATCAAAAAAAGCTCGCATGTCAAACTCAAAAGTGAAATGCATGCTTGTGTGCTTCTTTGATTCCAACGGAATTGCTCATAAAGAGTGGGTGCCTCCTGGACAAACAGTTCGGCAATATTACTACAAAGAAATTTTAGAAAGACTTCGTAAAAGAGTTCTTTGTGTCCGTGCCAACGTTGCTGATATTGGATTCTGCACAACGATAATGCGCCATTGCATACTGCTCTGTCAGTACAGCAGTTTGTAACCTCAAAACAAAATATCAGTACTACGACAGCCACCTTATCCACCAGATAATGCTCCGTGCGACTTTTCTCTATTTACAAAAGTCAAAACAGCAGTCAAGGGACACAATGTCTTGCAGGATATTACAGAGAGTGTTCCAGAAATGTTACCATCAGTGGCAGAAGCGCTGGAAAAAGTGTGTGCAATCAGAAGGGAACTACTTTGAAGTGGACAACACTAAACTTGACTAAAACGGAAAACAACATTTTTTTCACATCAGTCTCATTACTTTACTGTCGCACCTCGTACTAGTCGATTTTAGAAAGATGCTCTGTGACAGTACATTCGCAGCACAGGAGGTTATAGAGTGAAACATTAATCTTAGAGAAACCACAGACGTCGTCTTTTTTACGAAGTGCAAAGTGGTGGCCTGTTTAATCGAGTAATGCTCCATCATTGCTCCTGCTAGTCACTGTTGCGGGAGGGGTGTTTATAGGCAGTTCATACTATCCTGATATTTCTCTCTTAGAATTTGTGAACAGATTTTTGCCCTCAGTGTCAGGAAATGACAAAAACGGTGTATGTAGTATTTGAAATGCTACACAACCGAAGGAAAAAGGAGGCTAAACCTTTGTAGATAGCTGCGATACATAACGGAGTCCTCCTGGCGAAGTGTGAACAGACTAGTGAAACGTAAATTACTGACGAAAACGTTATCGAGTATACAAATGTGGTAAATATGCAGGTTTTTAAAGAGATGGAAACCTCGGAGAGGTTACACACTATTCTAATAAATCGTGACTAAAAACCTATTTTGCTATTTATTTGTACACGGAAAACGCGTAATTTTTTGTTTCGAGAATTTGTTTGATATATGTATTTGGCATTGGATAAGAGTCGTTATTTACGCACAAAATTTAAGGGTGAGCAGACTGTAGGAACGACAGTTAGGTGGAATATTACTCTCTTGTGAGCGGAAGAAGATGCTTTCAACTAGGACAGAAAGAGAGAAACAGTGTTCGTTTAATTTTGTGAGTCATAAAATTCTGTGACTTTGTATTTACTTTGGTAGTTCAAAAATGGTTCAAATGTCTCTGAGCACTATGGGACTTAACATCTGTGGTCCCCTAGAACTCAGAACTACTTAAGCCTAACCTAAGGACATCACACACATCCATGGCCGAGGCAGGATTCGAACCTGCGACCGTAGTGGTCACGCGGTTCCCGACTGAATCACTTTGAATATCTCGGCCACAACGGCCGGATACCTTGTTAGTTTTTAAAAATATTACGTACTTCATAAATATACTATGATGTTTGTTACAAGTATCAACACAAAGAAGAAGAGTTCTAGGTATATAGGTTCGATCCCACATGTGTCCAGTACATGGAAATCGGAGATTGTGGACAGAACAATGGTGTTCGATATTTGTGTAATTTAAAAATGCAGAACCTCGTCAAAAGTGTTTTGTACGGCTTTCGCGCACAACTGGAAAGCTAGTTTGTACATCTGATAAATAGGGTGTCTCGTGTACGTTTGTTAATTCTGTACATGGAGTCCCTTACTATATTTGCTCGAAGCCATACAACCAGTTTTCATTACAGCACGTACCATTTCTCTTATAACCGTCTGATTTCTGTAGGTAGTTAATCTTCAATTTCCCTTACAATTGTGGTATGTTCGATATAACTTACCGAAATACGTTAGGACAATAAAACTATCTGTTAAGATGTGACACTTCCTCGCTTGCTACGTGTGCGTTTATTTTTTTATTATGTTACATGATGCGACAACTAATGCTTCCTCAAATACAATACAGAAATCATGAATTTATGAGGCCATCATACAGCGCATAAGTAAACGTTGATTACCTGTAACAGTCAGTAATATAGATTACATTTTTCCGCACTTTGAGGTTAGTATCCTCCACTTTTATAGTAGCGTTACATTTGATAAGGATTGTCGTCAGACGAAATTTTTACGAACTCCACATTATCAGTCCGGTTGCTCTAGTGATGCTCTTTTATTACTCCTGCTGCTCACTATTTGGGATAGGAGGGGGGAGGGAGGGGGGGTTGCGGGTTATCGGCAGTTTGTTTTATCTAATTATATCTCCCTCACAATTTCTGAAGATGCAATTGCCTCAGTGATAGACAGTGACGAAAACAGTAATGTTCAGGCTATTTATTTGTGTATTTAGTGGAAGTGGATGTAACGTTAAGCTCCGACGTCGACACTGAACGTTAACAATCACAAAGGGCTGTTTCTGTTGCTTCAGTCGGCGCTTTTCCTGTTTCTCTTAGCGCTCGCTGGCCGCTCTATGAGTGTTGTTACCAAACAGCGTCAGCATTACTGTGTGGTGTTGTTAGAAAATCCCTAATCTTCCAGTTTAAGGTACATTAAAGTAGAATTGCCATCAATATAGCTAAAAATTTTGATGTGAGGCGCCGGATAAATACGTGTAACAGTTGTATGAGAACAGGTACTTCCTGAGAAAGAAAAGCAGCACCACGGTGAAGCCGTTGCACTAACATCGGCGAATGGAATTTATAAACGGACGTAACAGGCAATTGCAAAAGGCATTCAAAGTGTGTTTACATACGACCGATGGAAATGCTCAGTATGACAACCGGTAATATTCTGGAAAGTGATCATCACATTCGCACTCTTCATTCACGATGCAGTTCATAGGCACCTCAAATGTTATTTGCGAAATCTGGTAATAACTTTTATGGCATTATTTTATGGTGTTATTACAGTTATTGTTCCCACAGCTTATATCAGCAGGTTCTCGCTGCTCACGACCAGTAGCGTAACTACTTAACACATTTTGCTGCGTAAATAGTTGGGGTGGAAGAAATGGAAAGGAAAAGGCATGGGAAAGAGATGTGAAGGAAACGATGACTTTCAGCGGCACGAGGCACTGATTCTAGACCGGGACGAAGTTCTCCTCTAGAACGCTTATCTTTACCGCCTCGTCGAGTCGGACACACTTTCCATTAGGCCCTAATTCCCAACTTCCTGGTCGCCGCACCGTAAAGGCACCCGCTCATTATTTGGTTCCTATCTGTTTCCCATCCTGTCCCCTTTCCATTCCTTTTCTTTCACTCTAGTTATTGATGTTTACATACTAGCCGGTTCATCACAAGCTGTGTCCTACAGGACGCATATACAGGGTGTTTCAAAAATGACTGGTATATTTTAAACGGCAATAAAATCTAAACGAGCAGCGATAGAAATACACCGTTTGTTGCAATATGCTTGTGACAACAGTACATTTTCAGGCAGACAAACTTTAGAAATTACAGTAGTTACAATTTTCAACAACAGATGGCGCTGCAAGTGATGTGAAAGATTTAGAAGACAACGCAGTCTGTGGATGCGCCATTTTGTACGTTGTGTTTCTGCTGTAAGCGTGTGCTGTTCACAACGTGCAAGTGTGCTGTGGACAACATGGTTTATCCCTTAGAACAGAGGATTTTTCTGGTGTAGGAATTCCACCGCCTAGAACACAGTGTTGTTACAACAAGTCGAAGTTTTCAATGGAGGTTTAATGTAACCAAAGGACCGAAAAGAGATACAATAAAGGATATGTTTGAAAAATTTCAACGGACTGGGAACGTGACGGATGAACGTGCTGGGAAGGTAGGGCAACCGCATACGGCAACCACAGAGGGCAATGCGCAGCTAGTGCAGCAGGTGATCCAACAGCGGCCTCGGGTTTCCGTTCGCCGTGTTGCACCTGCGGTCCAAATGATACCAACGTCCACATATCGTCTCATGCGCCAGAGTTTACACCTCTATCCATACAAAATACAAATGCGGCAACCCCTCAGCGCTGCTACCATTGCTGCACGAGAGACATTCGCTAACAATATAGTGCACAGGATTGATGATGGCGATATGCATGTGGGCAGCATTTGGTTTACTGACGAAGCTTATTTTTACCTGGACGGCTTCGTCAATAAACAGAACTGGCGCATATGGGGAACCGAAAAGCCCCATGTTGCAGTCCCATCGTCCCTGCATCCTCAAAAAGTACTGGTCTGGGTCGCCATTTCTTCCAAAGGAATCATTGACCCATTTCTCAGATCTGACACGATTACTCCATCACGCTATCTGGACATTCTTCGTTAATTTGTGGCGGTACAAACTGCCTTAGACGACACTGCGAACACCTCGTGGTTTATGCAAGATGGTACTTGGCCACATTGAAACGTCCCCTTTGAAAAATTTATACATGACTGTTCTTAAACTGACACACAATATTTTTTAGCGCAATGCAATCTGACTTCCAAAAATCCCTACGAAAGAATGGCCCTGACTAACATTAACCTATACGTTTCAAAAATCACTTACCTCACAAAAATCTTCGTTACTCAAGCTACTGCAATACACCGAGCGCCACTATGCCAGCTAAATAAAAGATACAAACTACTGAAGGCACTAACTACTGATAAGCAGAGTCAGCAAATGAAAGATTTTAATAGAGAACAAACAATGTATTTACCTTTATAGTCATAATATATATATATATATATATATATATATATATATATATATATATATATATATATATATATATATCAGTTCATGACACCAATTCTTACAAATTTCAAAACTCCGCCATCTCTCTCCCCAGTCCACCACCGCTGGCGGCTCACCTCCAACTGCACAACGCTACGCGCTGTTCACATCCAGCTGCCGCTGCCCAACACTACAATGGCAGACAACAATGCAAACCAGCCACAGACTGCACACAGCACAGCCAGTGATTTTCTTACAGAGCGCTATGTGGCGTTGGCGTTACCAATAAAAGACCTAAACATCCTACTTACAACATCGCACTGCCGACGTCTTTAATTTCCTGAATGAATATTTCGATGATCGTGTGACTGCTTTGGGCTATCCGAAACGTACAGGAGACGGCGTGGATTGGCCTCCCTATTCGCCAGACATGAACCCCTGTGACTTCTTTCTGTGAGGACACTTGAAAGACCAGGTGCACCGCCAGAATCCAGAAACAATTGAACAGCTGAAGCAGTACATCTCATCTGCATGTGAAGCCATTCCGCCAGACACGTTGTCAAAGGTTTCGGGTAATTTCATTCAGAGACTACGCCATATTATTGCTACGCATGGTGGATATGTGGAAAATATCGTACTATAGAGTTTCCCAGACCGCAGCGCCATCTGTTGTTGACAATTGTAACTACAGTAATTTCGAAAGTTTGTCTGCCTGAAAATGTACTGTTATCCCAAGCATATTGCAACAAACGGTGTATTTCTATTTCTGATCGTTTAGTTTGTATTGCCGTTTCAAATACACCGATCATTTTGGAAACACCCTGTATAATTCATTATATGGTCACGACGGCTGTTTGACGGAAAAGTTTCAATGCAGACACGCAGCCTACGTTCAAAGTCCCACGGGATCAGAAATATGCGAGTTGGGTTATAGAGTGAGGGTCTTCACGATCGGAGAGCGTGTGCGAATAGTCGAGACGTTCGACTTCACTCCACAGTTCCGTGTAAAGTAACTAAATAAATAACGAAACCTTCTCTGTTACATACATTTTGTAACCTTTCCACTCTTCCCCTTCCTCCTTTCTTAGCTTAGGTAGAACTGTTGGAATAGTCGTAGTTAGAGGCCAACGCCTGCAGTAGTGCAGATATTTTTCTTTTAGGGTCAAAGTGGCGGTGATGGTAAACAGACCCTTTTTTAGATTCCTTTATGTGTCAGGGAAAGAGAGAGAATTGGTAAAAGCTACCGTTGTAGCGGAGAGGAGTATCGACGTTCGATTCCCGGTTCGGCTCAAGTTTTCAACTCTCGCCGTTGGACTGTTGCATTCCCATGTGCGACTGTAAGTTATTATTTCCTCCCTATATGTTCCTCATTCCGTTTGCTTTGTATTTATTTCCCCTTACTTATTCATGTACATGTCCTGCTTTATCGCGAGTATTGTCTGTTGTGTCAGACATGTACGACAGAGAAGACACCACTCATATGTATGACATTTTAATGCAATCTCACATTTTTATATCAGTGCTCGTAAAACCATAGTATGTTAAATAAGCGCGGTGTGAAATCCGTGGTCACCGCAATAAGCAATTTTTACAAAGCTCACGAAAAACACGTTCAAATATGATGTTTAACCTAAGTATTATCGCAGTATCATTATTCTTCAGTACTGCATCAAACTACTTCTTCACACAATGACTCTTCCAAACAGTTCTCCTAAGCTCTTGTTTTAGTTTCATTATTAAATGCGCGTCCTCCCGAATTCATCTTACGAAATAATAACTGATGACAGAATCTCTCTCCGACCACCATGTAATCCAGTAGTCCCTTTCCGTGTCTGTGGGTCACAACTGAACGGTATATTCGCCATAACTAGCTGAAAATTAGTCCAAACCACAATTAACTTATCTATTCTCTCACTCGTAGTACCGAGCCCATATCCTCCAATTACCATGAGTTATATTACTTCCCCTCCTACAGCTTTCCAATATTCCATGATTATTAGATTTTCAACTCACTTTACACAGTAAGTTACCCGTTCAGTAACCTCACATACTTTCTGTATCTCTCCACCTTCCACTTGTGTCGTTTTCGTGTATATTAGCACTGTTACTGTTGGCATTGGTTTGCTGCAAGTCTGGAGACAAATGTTTTTAATAACTGTGTTTCTGACCTGTCACCCAATAGGTGGCGAGTCCTTTTCCATTATGCCACAGTTCGCTGCTGTTAGTGTCAACTACATTCACTCGATAAGAGACTTTCATTTCCATTTGTCTTCAATAAGCCCCTCCCCCTCGATATGCGCACACTCGGCCCTTTCAATTCTCTTTCGTCTACACTTTCTACAACATTTTTTTTAATATTTGATATCTGTATATTGAGCAAGCAGTGAAGGAAACAAAAGAAAAATTCGGAGTAGGTATTAAAATCCATGGAGAAGAAATAAAAACATTGAGGTTTGCCGATGACATCGTAATTCTGTTAGAGACAGCAAAGGACTTGGAAGAGCAGTTGAACGGAATGGACAGTGTCATGAAAGGAGGGTATAAGATGAACATCAACAAAAGCAAAACGAGGATAATGGAATGTAGTCGAATTAAGCCGAGTGATGCTGAGGGAATTAGATTAGGAAATGAGACACTTAAAATAGTAAAGGAGTTTTGCTATTTGGGGAGCAAAACAACTGATGATGGTCGAAGTAGAGAGGATATAAAATGTAGACTGGAAATGGCAAGGAAAGCGTTTCTGAAGAAGAGAAATTTGTTAACATCGGGATAGATTTAAGTGTCAGGAAGTCGTTTCTGAAAGTATTTGTGTGGAGTGTAGCCATCTATGGAAGTGAAAAATGGACGATAAATAGTATCGTATCTCCCGTCTCCATCAAAGTTCACCTCTCCTTTTATAATATTGCTTTCACGTCCATCTCCCTTGTATAGACAATCTATACACTCCTTCCACATTTCCGATTTCCCTTCATTGCTTAGGATTAGTTTTCCATCTGAGCCCTTGATATTCGTACAGCCGCTTCTCTTTTGACAAAAGTCCTCTTCAGGTTTGCTGAAGGAGGTGTCTATCTTTCCCTTGTGAAATTATCTGTAAACACTGTCCTTTAGCCTTTCTTGCCTATTCATTTTGCACTTCATATCAATCTCATTCTTTAACTGTTTGTATTCCCTTTCGCCTCTTTTATTTGCCGAAATTTTGTTTCTTCTCCTTTCTTCACTTAAATTCAGTACCTCTTGTGTTACCAACGTTTTCTGCTACGCCTGGTGTTTTTCCCTTTTTGATCCTCTGCTGTTTTCGTTATTTCATCTCTTTAGGCTGTCCATTTCTCTTCTACTGTATTCCTTCCCCCTGTTGTAGTCAACAGTTTCCTAATGCTGTCTATGTAACTCTCAGCAACCTGTGATTCTATCAACTTATCCCGGTCCCAACTGATTACTTTCCTACCTTTTTCCAATTTCTTTACTTTCACCACCAATAAATTGTTGTCTGAGTCCACATCCGGCCCAGAAAATGACTTTTGGTATTTCTACGTCTCTTCCACGTATACAGTTTTCTTCCAAAGTTCTCAAACCAAGTGTCAGTGGTGATTAAATCATTCTGTGTCTAAAATTCTGACAGGCGGCTTCCTCTTTCATTCCTTCCTCTAGACCATATTCACCTACTATTTCTACTTCTTATTCTCTTCCTTTTCTTACTATTGAATTCCAGTGCCCCATCGCAATTAAATATTCGTCTCCTTTAACTATCATTCTAAATATATTTATACAATCTCTTCATCATCTGTGCAGCTAGTTGGCATATAAACTTGCACTACTTTGGTGGGTGTGGGCTTCGTGCCTATTTTGGCTACGATAATTCGTAAACTACGCTTTTCATAGTAGCTTACCCGCATTCGTATTTTCTTACCCATTGTTGCAAACACTCCTGAATTACACTTAGGTGATTTTATTTTTACAGCCCTGTATTCACCTGACTAGAAGTCCTGTCCTCCTTCCTCCGAGCTTCACTAGTTCACACTATATCTAACTTTGACCTATCCATTTCACTTTTTAAATTTTCTAATCTGTTTTCTCAGACTAAGGGACTTGATGTTCCACGCTCCTATCCGTAGTAAGCCAGTTTCTTTTTTGTCCTGTGGACGACATCCTTCTGAGTAGTCCTCGCTCTGAGATCCGGAATCTTCTACCCAAGAGGATGCCATCATCATGTAACCATAGAGTAGAGCTACGTGCCCCCAGCAAAATTTATGCTGTAGATTCCCCTTGCTTTCAACCGTTTGCAGTGCCAGCACCCAGGCCCCTTTGGTTACAAGGCCGAATCAGTCAGTCAGTCGTCGAGACTTTTGTCCCTGCAATTAGTGAAAAGGCTGCTGTCTCTGTTCAGAAACTACAAGTCTGCTGGCCTCTCAACACATACCTCTTCGCTATTGTTGCATCTACGTTACGGTTCTCTGTATCGCTGAGACGTGCTGGCGAAAGTCCGTGATTCACAAGGAGGGGGGGGGGGGGGGGGAAGGCAGGAGGAGGGAGGAAGTGTAGTAGCAATGTTACAGTACGTGTTATTGTATACTTTGGACCTCCATGCGGCGTAATGCAAAAGATACAATGTGGTTCTGACGAGCATAATCGCGTCCGTTAGTGTTGCAAAGGACGTAAATACGCTCGTTAATACCGAACTGTGTTCATTGCTTTATTCCATGTGGATACTTTAGCACATTAAACAGAAGTCGGCACGGGCATTAAATCGCAGCATAACTATAATTTAATTTGCCGCTTTGCCGACACCACTGTAAGTAGCAGTGGTTAAGAGACGTGATGCGATGGGCAGGGGAATAAGACGAATTACTGTGTGAGTGTTTTCCGTGTGTGTGTGTGTGTGTGTATACAGTATATCCTAGATAGATTGAGCTTCCATAAGGAGCTGTGATGGGTACTTATCGGTGATGTTAGTATAGAGTGTCTTTTGTTTATGACTTTCAGCAATTTGAGGGACCTATAGTATTTTGTAAAATATTTTTTTCTCGTCATGAATGTTATCAGAAGTTTTCTAACATCGAAAGTTGTAATATTTATGACTTTGTGTGTGAAAAGGCAGGGGAGGAGCGACTGTGTGGTTGGAAGTTGCGTTCTGGCACCTAAAACTTTTAGAAATTAAAGATTGTATTAAAGTATGGTGTGCTCTATCATATCATGTCATTGCGTCCTTGTTCCTTACTTTTTAGAGCGTGAGAATGGCATAGCACCAACAGTATCATCCGCTCAGTATGTTTATATGCTTATAACATTCTTTACACTGAGACTTCACGATCTTAACATCGAAAACCACTGATCTTGTCGATTCCGACTTCTCTCTGTGGGGACATCTTCAAAGCACACGTTTGACAACTACGCGTGAACTGAAGCAGAAATCGCTGCTGTTCCGCGAGATGTGATACAACGAGCATTCCAGAGCTTCTATAACAGTTAATAGAATCTGAATGCAAAATAGAACACACATTTTGATGTCATCTTTAGAAGTACAGACATAGTTTGTGACATTTTACGATGAAACCGTGAATGTCATACTGTATACCTTGTTAGTGTTGTGGAACGAGACAAATATTCTGAATACTTATATATATATGCATATCAAATGTTAGTTGATTCACAATTAATGCCAACTGAGCCTTTAGATGCTTAATGCTTCAATCATAATACAAGCAACAAGTGGCAACTGCGTAAAAAATTTAATAACGGCATCCTGTGACAACGCAAACGTGCTAGATGTTTCACCAGGGTTGGGAATAATCGTGTGAGTATGTAATGCTTATCTTGAAAGTGGTTAATATAGAATGGAAGTAATAAAGTTAATACGTATGGCTACTAAATTTTATGCGTTAAAGCTGTCGTAGATTCTGGAGGCAAACAGTTCTTGATTTCACGAGGCGAACCTACATAGTGAGGCTCTGAGATGGTAGTATTATAAACCTACTCGAAATCTCCTTACGTCTTATACAGAAGAGCCTGATCTCAACTTGATGCAGCTTTCAGTGATTGAAGTATTGTGATGTAAATCAGTGACTGCACCAGTGGCCCTCGCCTGTGGCTGTGTGTCGGATGGCCCGAATGTTTTCCAAGTCCCCTAAAAGTATAAGACTGTTTAAGGTGACAAAGATGGCGGATAGACTGTTGAAGTTACGAAGTAGAACTTACGAGAAGAAGTCACAGTAAGAAGTTAAGGGATAAACTCAGGGGATGACATGATTTTTATGTTACTGCATCTGATGAGAAAACTTTATTTTGCCGCACTCTTTGTTATAAGCTTAATGTGATTGGCGGGGCTCTGAATCCTTTGAGCTCCGCCAGATCAAAGTTCTCCTTACAAAGCCCGAGTCCCATTCACGGAGCCCAGTTTTACTTGGTTAACCAATCATTTCTGTTGTAGTATTTGAAAAAAGTCGTCCCTCGCTAATGCTGATTCTCTCGTTGACAAATGAGGCAGCATCCACCTAAAACTGTTGTGCTCTCTGTCTGTCTGGGAAAAGTTCACGTAAAGTGACGTACAGAGTTTTTACGTCAGCGAACGATGATTTCTTTGCAAGAACTATGCGTTTGGCGGCATTTCAGGCTTTTCGAAGGCCTAGCTTCAGATTCCGTCTCCACCTGCAAGATACGAACCTGCAGCGTCCATCCAAAAAGTTGGCTTTCTACATCAGGCAGACAGCAAAGCTGCTTGCTAAAAGTTCTTCCTCACTCCACCTCTTAAATTATTCGCACAGGCGATTGCTGCAGGATGTCGTGACTATTCCGTATCTGCAAGTTGGTGCGCTGGATTGTCCCAGCGGAGCATGCGAGCCGGCTGCAGTGATGACCGCTTCCCGACACTGGGCTTCTCAGAAGAACACAGCGGATGTCTTAGTGTTCCCGAGATCGGCTCAGTGGCTGTTCCAGCAAGAGTGCCTCCAAAACATTTCCCTTGTTTCCAGTTACTATGAAAATCTTTTTTAGGTTATTACAAAAGCTGAGAACAACTTGTCCATTTAATATTCAAATAATTTTTCCAATTGCAATTATTTATCGAGATAGATGGTGGATCTACTCTGAGGTTATATGATTTCACATGTAACGTGGGACGGTTCCGCAATTCTGTTCCATAAAAAACTGCACTATTGCCAATAAAAATACGTTTTTCCTGTAGTTATTCGTCCAAATAAAGTTACTTCACACTTTCCCAGTTTCCTGCGCCATCTTTTACCTTCCTTGCTGCGTCAAAACAGTCAACGCCACCAGGAAGACAGGGAAGAGAGACAGAGTTGCTGTCCATGCATCAGCACAGCATTAGAAAGGATCGCTCCTGCGGGACGCAACTCGCCATTTTTTCACATGATATCTTGCGAACCATGGATGAAGGGTATCAGACGGATGCCATATTCCTTGACTTCCGGAAAGCGATTGACTCGGTGCCCCACTGCAGACTCCTAACTATGGGATTGGTTCCAAAGTATGTGAGTTGCTCGAACACTTCTTAAGTAATAGAACTCAGTACGTTGTACTCGATGGTGAGGGAAGTGCCCAGGGAAGTGTGGTAGTTCCGCTGTTGTTTTCTATCTACATAAATGATCTTTTCGAAAGGGTGGATAGCAATGTGCGGCTGTTTGCTGATGATGCTGTAGTGTACGGAATGGTGTCGTCGTTGAGTGACTATAGGAGGATGCAAGATGACTTGAACAGGATATGTGATTGGTGTAAAGAATGGCAGATAACTCTAAATATAGATAAATGTAAATTAATGCAGATGAATAGGCAAAAGAATCCTGTAATTTTTAATACATTAGTTGTGTAACGCTTGACACAGTCACGTCGATTAAATATTTGGGCGTAACACTGCAGAGCGATATGAGGTGGGACAAGCATGTAATGGCAGTTGTGGGGAAGGCGGGTAGTTGTCTTCGGTTCATTGGTAGAATTTTGGGAAGATATGGTTCATCTGTAAAGGAGACCGCTTATAAAACACTAACACGACCTATTCTTGAGTGCTGCTTTAGCGTTTGGGATCCCTATCAGGTCGGATTGAGGTAGGACATAGAAGCCGTTCAGAGGTGGGCTGATAGATTTGTTACTGGTAGGTTTTATCATCACGTGAGTGTTACGGAAATGCTTCAGGAACTCGGGTGGGAGTCTCTGGAGGAAAGAAGGCGTTCTTTTCGTGAATCGCTACTGACGAATTTTAGACAACCAGCATTTGAGGCTGACTGCAGTACAATTTTACTGCGCCAACTTACATTTCGCGGAAAGACCACAAAGATAAGAGAGATTAGGGCTCGTACAGAGGCATATAGGCAGTCATTTTTCCCTCGTCCTGTTTGGGAGTGGAACAGGGAGAGAAGATGCTAGTTGTGGTACGAGGTACCCTCCGCCACGCACCGTATGGTGGATGGCGGAGTATGTATGACGATGTAGATAATGAATTATACAGTAATGCGGTGGGCAGTGGCCACAACGTCTTCGTTCATCAGTGTACGTTAGAGGATTCATTCTTGAAAGAACTTCGGTATCACATGTGATTTAGGACGTTTCCCTTGCTGTGCTTTCCGTGCCGCAGCGATCAGGGGGTATGCGGAAGGAGGAGAATCGGTAGGGTGTGAGGAGGCTTGGCGAGATTAATGCGAGTCAGGTGCGCGCCTGAAGGATGCTCCGCCACGGCGTGCCGCTCCTCTCTGTTCTGCGCACAGGACGCGGCGGCGGCGCCCTCACCCCGTGCAGGTAATTGATCGAACGAAGGGCAAGAACCGCCCTGACTAATGAACCCGACCGCGGACGCGATGTAGAGGCGCTACACAACCCCAACCGCGTCCGACGTAACAAGCAGCGATTTATCTGAGCGGAA